>NC_068946.1:2405134-2705776 GCF_026419915.1 Harpia harpyja
TCAGGAACAGCATCAGGTGACACGCAGGCTGACATATGTTAGTTTAAAAAGAAAAAAAGAAGAATAGTTACCATAACAACTGACTTGCCACTTGTATTTCCAAGACAGTGAGTATCTTAAAAGAAAATGTAATAGGTCAGTCACATGCATGTTAGCAGCGTTTTCAGTGAAAAAGCGCAAAACATTTTTTCAGGGGGGGCAAGAATGATTTTTTTTTTTTTTTTTTCTTTTTTCTCCTTACTCAAGTAAGGTTTTGATATTGGAACTAAGATTATGTTCTTAGATGATCGTGTCCATTACTGGAAGCAGCAGCAAGTTAAGTATGTTTAAAAACAAAACAAAAACCCCCAACCCTGAATACTTGCTTTCTAATCATATTAGGGAATACTCTGGACAGCTGACCAGAGAGAATCTTCTGTATTAAACAATGCACTATCAGGTGCCTTTTTTTTTTTTTTTTTTTTTTTTTAAATCTTGAAGACTCAGAACAATCTATTTATATTTTTGATTCATTGTTGAGGACCTGATTCTGCTCATGTTTGAAGTCAATAGGAGTTTTACCTTTGACATCTGTGTTTGCATGTTCAAGCCTTAACATGATTTATTTTCTATTTTCTGTCAGCTTCTCTGAGCTAACTTCAAAGCCTGCTTCCAATCCATGTTTCCTACTTCTCCACTGAAGCCCTTAGTGCTAAAACTCTTGACATCATCAATAGAGGTAGCCTGAGGATCATCAAAGAATTCTTTGAAGACTTGTTAGTAATTTCCACTACAGACAAATATTCTGCTGAAAAAAGGTTTTGACTCTACCCCCTCTTTCCTGCAGGCAGTGATAAATAAAGAATTTCTGCGAATCAGATTATTTTAAATCTGGCATTTCATATGTTCTCCTGGGTGGGGGCAAAGGGAAATTGCAGCTATAATTAGGTTTCTCCTCTATTCTGTTATTTAGTTTTGTTCTTATCTGGCCTGCATTTCAGCTAGCAGTTTCTGCTTCTTTTAGCCTATAGATATGTATTGTAATTTTGATCATTTTATCTGGAATTTTATGTGAATCCATCGCTGTAGTAATTACTGTATTTCAAAAGCAAAGAAGCCTGACTTCTCCACATATGACATGAAGAAAGAAATACTAGGTTTTGGACTCATGTAAGTTAGTCATCTAAGGAGAAATAATTTTTCATTAGCAACAATATGTAAATTTAGTATCTAAACTGTCTACAGTAACTTTATTTTCTTAACAGTTTCTCTCTTAGTTCTCTTAAAGGTCTGAAAAGACACTTATTTGGGTATGGTAATGAGAACCTGTTAGAGCCCACAGTTAGGCATTTCATTGATGTGCGTGCAGCCCTTCCTGAGAATCACTGCTTGCCATTGATTTCTCAGTGCCACAAGGTGGTTGCTTGAAAGAATGAATTAGTCTTAGCGTACATAAGTTCTGTGAATTTAAATGTACACATTTAACTCCCTTGAGACAAGCATCAGGACAAGACATATAATATAATTACGTGGCCAGAGCGCACTATCTCACGGTTGTCTGTAGTACGTCAAGAGATCTCTGTTGTACTCACTGGAACAAAGTGTGGTTATATAGTATTTCTCTGTTCGTCTCATGAGATTTTGAAGTAATGCTAGTAACAGAATTGCAGCATCTGCCTCTTCCACTGCAGTTCCTTTTAATGTTGCTTAAAATGACACTATTTAGGTTTATAAATCCACAGATTGACCAATCTTATTATTTTAAAAGTAATAGGGGAACTCTGCATTCTAAATATCTACATGCTTTTTAAATCTACTACTCAAATAATAATGAAAAGATTATTTTAATGGACCTAAAAGAAAGATGTTGAATGTTTCTTCAGCTGCCTCTGTAGCAGCTGGAATAAAATATTACTAATGCTGATCCCAGATCTTTGTTGTATTGCCATGGTTTTATGTGAACATTTTTTTTAAAAAATGGCATCAGAAGCACTGTTATAGGTACCTACAGAAATTACCATGTTTATTTTGAGTCTATTTGCTGTATGTGCACGGTAATCTTTACAAATTCAAGGGATATTTTACATAAAAGTGTGCATAATTTAAAAAAAAAAAATATTAGAAGGGAAAAGTTAGAGCAGTACCCTGCTTGTTTGACAAGAACAGGTATAGGGGTACACTGACTTTGCTGTGCACAACTGTACATAGTCAGAGACCAGAATTAAGTTTTGTGAGCCCCATACAGGTGTCTCTGATATCATCTTTTTCTTTTATATATTGAGAATGTTTTGTAGCTTTTATTTGCTCTCTCTTCTCGTGTACCTCTCCCTCTGCTGGAAGAACGTGTCATTGCCAGATGGTAAAACAACTATTGTGTATGTCCCTAAAAGTAGGAATAGATATAAAATAAAAACTTCTACCACTATCCATAATTATTTTTTGGCTTGGCGGAGGAAAAAGACCAATGAGTGAACCTGCTTTGTTGACAAACGACCTAACAGATGATGACAGGGGAAAAAGAATACCAAAGGTGGGAACTTCAGTTGACGGATACCTTGGGAAAAAAATTCAGTTCAAAAAAGCAAAGCCATGGTCATCTACATTCGCATTTTTTAAACCCATGTGAAATTTTAGAATAATAATTTTGTCAGAGTTCAATAATTTCAAGATTTCAATCATTCATGTGATTGTGGGTTTATAAAATCTGATCTCAAGGATTGTCCTCTGGCAGATAGGTACATTTCTGTTGCTATTTCAGTGCAACAGGGTGAGCTTTTTCACTGAAAGTTAGATACAATAGTCACAAAATTGTATAATAAGATAAGTTTATGTTGTTGTAGATTTTCATTTCTTCTTGCTGGACCATCTTTTTGATTTTTTTGCTAGACTGTGTCCTGCAGCATTTCCTGGTATTAAACAGAGTTCTCTATGCAAGGATTTTACTTTTTGAGGAATGAGTTACATTGCAGTCAAACCCAGATGTATTGACTCCTTGATCTCAGTTCAGCAAAGTCTTCCATAAACGATCTAAGATGTTTTAAAGACAATGCGATTTAAGTATATTTTTTTACACATTCTGCATGTGGTAGCTTGTGTGGATGAATAGTCTCAAGTCCGTATTTTACTCAAGGTTTATATTGCAGTGAATGTTTTTGAAAAAAAAAATGCTAAGCTGAAGTACACTTTCTTGTATTGCTATAGGGAGAATGTTGAAGAAGAGTATAAGGCATTTATAGAGGAGGGTGCAGCCTAGCTGGACATAAAATAGTAAGGAAGACTGTTGTTAAATGGTTATTTTGCAGATTATACCTTTGAGGGTTTTTGTATTGAGGTTTTTGGATTCTTCTTCCTCTAAAAGTGATGCAGACTTTGGGTAGGACTGGCATATTTCTTCATACTTTATTGGTGGAAATCATTGTGAATTGTTTCAGGCCTTTCATATACAGAGAATCTAAAACAAAATAGGAACCATTATTGTGTTTTAACTGATTGGATTAAAAGCATTCCTTCCAATCACTCCCATCTTGCATCTTCCTTTACTTCATTCCAAATATTTTGAGACTTTGCAATGTAGTACTTAAGCTTGTATGTGGAGTGAATAACATGTTTGGTAAACATCAGTCTGTGCAGATTTATTCTTTTCTTTTATTTGAACTTCTGAAATAATTAACAATGATGATCTCTCTTCCCCACCCCATTTTTTTTTTTTTTTTTTTTTTTTTTGGCAAATGAGACTAACTAGATATGTGCATCCGTACCCAGAGAGAGTCTGCCTTTTGTCTACTACTGTAATTGACCAATCAATGCACTGTACATATGCATGAACATATATATACATACATATGTGTGTATATATATGCAGTGCTTGTTTTGTTTCTTCTAAACTATCAGAGTTACTTCAGATGGGATTTTACAGTTAGTGCTGACTGAAGAAAAATGCAAGACTAACATCTTGCATTGTGCAGAGTTACAGTTTATAAATTGAAAAAGAACCAGAAATGCAATTGATCCTCATTCAGGAGGAATCCCCCTTCTCTTGTGCAGGAAAGTAGGATTTAAATCTCTCTCATGTAAAACATACCTGCCTAATAGCCTTTTGTTTTTCAGCACTGAAGAACAGTGCATGCAGTAGTTGAATGGAGGCGTTCTGCATGAACACAAGGAAGCTCAAGGTTCAGTGTATGTTAACCTTCCCTGTAATCCCTGAAACTACTCGGCGATCACTATGGAGTAGTTCTGACTTTTTATCTGTACCCATTTTTCCATTGGTGGTAATGTCTGGATAATGACAGCTCTGGAGCTGACAGATTTAGCACTACTTTCCATTGCAGTGTTCACCCCTACCCTCATACCTTCTCCCCCATAACCCCCTTTTTTACTTACGGGTTTTTGCAATCTTAATATTAATTAAAATATTCATTAAAACAAGTATGCTATAATATTAGGAAATCTTTGTGGGGGAAAAAAAAAGGAAGAGAAGTCCTTTTTGTACACGTTTGTACTAGAATGTGTATAAAAGTTGGTAAAATGGCTCACCTTTTAGACAAATATTAGTACACTGGTAGCCTTACAGAAATATATCTAAAAAGAAATAATTATGAAAAGGATCTTACAGTACTGTGTTGAAATAGTAGCTAAATCATTTTGTTAGATTCCTCTCTATAATCTCCAATACACATCCCTAATCTCATTTCACAACAACAGGGCAACAAAGTGATGATTAACATGTTTGCTGATTTTGCAATTAGAAACCTTGGGCTAGTCCTAAACATGCTGATTCTATTAGACTTGCAAGGAGTGCTGGAGATGTTGCACTAATTGTGATAAAAGGGGTCCCAGCATGTGTCAAGCACATCCGCGTTAACTCAATTTAATGAGGCATCAGTTTGGAGTTAGAATCTAACTGTACTCTCATCTGCTTTGCTTTATTGCAACTTCTATAGCCTATGATATGTCTCCCAGGTAATTATGTTATTCTGAGACTTGTTAATTATTTTTTTAAAAAGATAAATTATTGGGTGGTAAAAGGAATTAAGCTTTCATGTCAAAGTTCTTACTTTGAATTTATCTAGATTCAAAGTTCCTGTATGACCATTTATCTTGTCAACAAAAAACACAAAGGACAACCTAGATAAAATTTTAGGCTTATCAATTTTATATTTTTACTGAAGATGCTTCTTGCTGATGTCTGTTATACTTCTGTGTTCTCATCAAATTCAGCGTTCTGATTTAGTACTTTTAATGAGCAGAATTTATTTGTTTTCATATGTTCTACTTGTATCTTCAATCTAAATTAAACAAAGCTGTGGTCCCCAAGCATCGTGAAAAATGGGGGGGGGAGTGGTGTATTTTTTTTTTTTATTTCCCCTGGTAGCTACACAGAAGTAGAAGCCGCTCTGAAAATATAGATGCTGCGATGTAGTGATGACCTTTTGAGAAAACTGTTTGTTACTAGAGTTCAGTCTAGTCCAGAAACTTCTAGCATACTTTATTTTGACGACTAAAATATTTCCTTCTCTAAATCATGCAATAAAATAATTAGGGATTTTTAATCTGACCATATAAAAGGATCATTCTGAGCCCTGAATAAGGGTGGTGTTCATTTTGGTGCTAAGCTTAAGAAACTAAAATAAAAGAACAATTAATATAAAACGCTTTCCTTTGGGTTTTTGGTTTGTTTTGTTTTAAACTTTCAGATTGACTGCTGGGCATTTTGCTTAAAAGAGAAGCCAAGCTCACACATATGGAAGATTGCCAGATACTCTAAACCCTATTTTGGTTAAATTACAGTACCCAGATTTCGGTAACAAAGCGCATTGATTTTATATTCAAAAAGATTTTTATATTTAGTCTGTTAACCTTTTGTAATTCCCACCCACAGCTTTAAACTGTAGAACATTTTTATGCTAATTGTTGTCAGTAGGGTATCTGCCATGGCCCCTTGGTAATTTAAAGCCATTGAATTGTAATGCAGGTGCCGATAATTGCAGAACTGTTATTGTCTGACTGGCTGCAGCATATATGTCTCAAACAATTCTTTTCAAACTGGATTTGAGAACACTTTAAAAAAACATCCCGTATTTGAAGATAACCTTGCATCATATTTACAACAAAGAAAAATTTGGAAGAATTTTTCCTCTTATTTCTAAGACAGTTTTACATACTTGCAGTTTTCAAACCGTATTCACTGTGGCAGATTCTAAGGTTCAACAGCTATTGTGTAGTTTTTTAAATGTCTGTTAGTCTCTTTGGTTTTGGATGTTTGTAGGAATTCTTGTCTAGTAGTTTCTGAAAATATAGTTGTTTGATGTAACATCATAATCCAGTGAATATGACATGGGAGTGGGAGGAAAAAAGAGGGTTTGTGTTCTGAGCTCAGATCATCTGAGTGATATTGGACAGATTACTTCTAGACTTGCTTTTCTCAGTATAGAATAATGACATTGCTTTTCCTTTAAACATATCAAAACATTGAGTCTAATCTGAACTATGTTACAGCCAACAAAAATCTGTCCTATAATCTTCATGGGCATATGCGTATGTGTTTTCTCTCCATAAGAAAACTTAGTATTCTTTATTTTACTAGGATCTTCATTATATCCTTCATAAGATCTACGTAATGCAGAGTTAATGATTATGCAATAGTACTTTGTTTGGAATACACAATATGCTAAAGTGCTGCCTGGGAAAATATTTTAAATACAGAGTAGTCATTACTTTTATTAAATGATTATAATTTTAGTGGCTTTGATGAACCCTCCCTCTGAGTGAAATCTTTGTTTCCACAGAATGCTTTAATATGGATGAGAGTCATTCTCACGAGAAAAATCTTTGGTTAACTGAAGTTACTATGCGGAGAAAGAAGGTAAATTTAGGGTCAAAAATAGAAGCTTTTTGTAGTCTTCACTGTAAAATGTTTTTTTGTTTTTGTTTTTTTTCAATTAAAAACACTTGAATTCAATGTTAATTTCCAAAGATGGAATTAAAAAGGTGTTCTAACAGTTTAAAGGCAGTGACCAATAGTAGTGAAAAATCATTGCTGGAAGCTGGAGTTCCGGGTTCCTGACTGGGAGCATGGCTTTCTGAGCAGAACAGGTTTTAGGATTCAGGATGGGCTGGCTGGTTTTGGCTCTGTTGTCGCTTGCTGTAGAAGTTCTGTTGTGGAGATGTAGTTATGTAACTGTTGCAGTATCTAGTTGTGGTAATAGAGTGATTAACTCCAGTGGGTTTGCATTAAGATGCAGAATGCAAGATTCACTGCTGTTTCCTCATGCCCCTTTATAACTATTTGTCTGGACCTAGTTACTGAAGTTCTAGGGATCTGGACACTTTTTTCTTTTAGCTTCACCCTGAAATAGTTAACCTGGCTTATTTTGAAGCAAAATGAATTAATGTTGCTAATACAAGAAAAAATTCTGTGGCGGTTAAATTACCTAAAGAGTAGTATTTCACATCTCTTAGTGAATATTCAGATTTAATTGGCTAAAAGCTTCAGTGGTGAATAGCTGATTGGAGTAGAGCTCCTGCTCTGCCTAGGAGTTACTGTTCCTACTGGAAGACTGTCCATTTAATTCTTTTCAGGTCCTGTTGAACATTTATATAATAAATCTGTTCTTAAATGATTAAACTACACTTGTCCGAGGGTCTTTTGAACCAGAGATGTTTTTGTACTTCTGGTGAATAGGTTTATTATTTTTACTATCTTATTCATGTAACTAAGATACTCTGAGCCTCTCGAGATAAACGGGTGCAGCTTTTACTCATAAAAACATACATTCTAACTCGTATGGTACTTTAAATCCCTTCTAATACATGTTTGTATATGAAAACCTAAATGCAGCCATTAAGATGACAATTTTGGGGAGTAAACCCTGACTGGAGCTACCTACTTGGAATTCTTGCTGACTCAGCCTCCACGGTTCAGGATTTTGGGGATTCTGTTTACCTGTACTACAGTTATACTGGTGCTAGTAACAGTTCTTTATTCTTACTTCTCGAAGTGTTACAGTGCATGAGGATGCTGAATAAGGTCTTTACCCTGTGGCAAGACAACTCAGGCTCAAAGCATAAACTAAGGATAATGTAGAACCCTTAGCTCTTAAATGCTTTGGGTTTTGTCAAATTAACCTAAAACCTTGCTCTGACAAACTATTGGGGTTTTTTGTTAACTGAAGTTAGCTTTGCAAGATACTAATGGAACAGAATTTTCTCAGTTAACAGTTTATTTCAGTCTCGGTGCCTTCATGGTTGCGTGTTTTTCAACCAGCAGTGAAAGCAAACTATTTGTTAAATATGTTGCCTGTGTTTTACATTAGGGAAGCTTGGGTTTCGCTATTGGAAACACGCAATGTGTTTTCCTTATGGAAACTGGCAGTCTAGCTGTGTGTGGTTTATTTTTATTATAGGTAATTTGAACACCATTTTCTAACACTGGCTGTATTTTAAAGCAGCACTGAGAGATAAATTCACCTAGTAATTGTTTGACTCTGTGTGTGTGTGTGTTTAAAAAAATGGGGGTTTGATATAGTAGAATACCTGTTTTGGTATGTTAGTAGCTTCCCAGACAGGATTTATGAAAGATCAAAACTAAGCAGTATCAACAGACAAGGCACAGATTCCCACCAACTATACTGTGTTATAATACTACCCGTGTAATTTATGCCTGATGGAGCCCTTTCAAATAACAGAAAAGGACACTGATTTATCTACTAGGTGTGCCGGGTGTAAATTTTATTCTGGACACTGATTTATCTACTAGGTGTGCCGGGTGTAAATTTTATTCTGGACACTGATTTATCTACTAGGTGTGCCAGGTGTAAATTTTATTCTGGTGGCATCATATTAGATTGGTATAAAGTGCTGTCTAGAACTAGGCTTGTCATTCTGAAAGGTTATGTTAACTAACTTGGTCACCAAGTATCAGTTACCAGTCCCAAAGGTAATCTACAGCTGAACTGTGACTGGGATTTTGTCATTTCAAAATATTTGCAAAATGTAGTGTTCTTTTAAAAAAAAATTTGAACCCAACTGACAACAGCCTCTGGTGTGTTAGCAGCCAGCTGTAGCCACAGATATTGTTTAACATTAGTTTAAGAAGGAATATTTATATAAAATATGAATATGAACATATATTTAGGTAATTAACAGTAATGACATAATTATATTATGTTGTAATATAGCTTTTAACATAAGACCTATTGAAATGTAGTCCTAAGGAAAGAGAAGTTTTGGAACTGAATTAGAAGACCTAAAGCCAATATTATCATAAGTTGATGCTTACTTCTTTGGAAGGAGAAAAAAATAAATTATTTGCTTAATACTAACAGTCATGATGTTCACTATGGAAATACAGTTTTATAGTTTCTCAGTTTTACTGTGTTTTACCCATTTGCTGAGCAGTGATTAATGGAATTTGGCAGAACAACTAAATTACCTCTTTGAAAATGTCTGGCAATACATGTATTTCCAACGACCAAAGAGGGCATATCATAGGGAAAAGTATACATGTGAAAGAGATGTGAGTATACATGCTTTTGTGTAGTGCTCATATGGCGTGTGACAATCTAAACTGAAGTTTCTGTGTTGTACCCTGCCTCACCTTGAAAGGTCCAAAGTAGATCATATGAGGTGCTGAGAACTCAGTTGTCCTTAGCTGTAACAGAAAATGAGGGTGGCTGTCAACTTTTCCTGTCATATCACATGGAGACGACTATGTTAATCGATTGTTCTCCTTAGGTGTTGATAATCCTGTAATGCGACTTGATAATCTTTCTTGGTTTTAACCTTTTTATTTTATAGCAACAGTTCCATAGCAACTGTTGGTTCTATTTGCAATCATAGTACTTAGAGTACTAAAGCTTCATAAAATTCACCCTGGATTTGTATTGTTGGGTGGCTTAAGACACCAATATTTGTTCATGGAGACATTCCTTTTGACTACATTCCAAAAATACTACTACTTGTATTATTCTTATGTTGATTCCTACTGTGTACCAGTTTAAAGAGGTTTGCCAGCAAAACCCATTTCTCAAGGAAATTCAGTTGATACCAGAACTCTCTATGGGAAATGGACACAAACATCAGTAGTCTATTAAGGCAGCGGAAAAAAACATTAAGTGTAGAATAGTCTTTTGGAATAGAAAGTACTGGTAACTGGCTGAGGTGCAGTACATAATGTACAAAGCTGTCTCAAAACAAGTCTTAAATAGGAGAATGCCTTTTAAAAGGGACACACACAGAACAGACGCCTGACCAATTTTTTTTACATTGCTTAGAATACTAGGGAAGAATTTTTAGGTACTGCAGCAGTGATTGTGGTGTAAGAATGTACATAGAATAGGCAAAACTAGAAGAGACGTTCCAGCAGGATCTTCTTTCATGCTGTCTCTTTTTCATGAGTCTGCAGGTGGAACAAACAGTGCTTTTCTTTCAGAATACTTTTTAAAGAGCACTGAGCAAAGACAAACCTGCCCTTTAGAAACAGCGCACTGTTAGTGTTACAGAATAGGGAGGGGGAAAAAAAAATCCCCATTGGCTCCTCTCTTTTGCTGTAGTATAATTTTTTTATTTGAATTTGCAGAGTTAACATCTATTTTGTACGAGCCTCCTCTTTGCAAAGTACTTGGGAAGATTCAGAAGAGTTACGTACCTAGCCTCTTTGAAACTTTCTTTGTGCTCTTGAGTGGTATGGAACGCCCTGACTATGAACACCCTAAAATCGTAAGAGATCCTAACCCCCTAAAAGATTAGACTCTGTGTTCTGTTCCTTGGATGCATGGTATATCGTATTTTTCGGTTACAGCAGTTAAATCTGCAGTCTGTAATGGAATTTTCAGAGCTTTCTTTTTTAGGAATGTAAGTGCTAATGACTTTCAGTATGCTATCTACAAAGAAATTGAAGGTGGCACCGTAGCATAGGTATGTGTTCTAGCCTTAATCAGGCTGTATTAAAAATTATAGTAATGAAGATGAATCAGAGTACGCTAATAAACTGGCAGTGTTCCTTGTAAATTCTTTCAATTTACACACAAGTCTTTCACTGCTATAGTTACCATACTGACAAGGGCGACCAAAATTTTTTGCTACAAAGCTACAAATTGTCAATTATACTATGGCCATACTGTGAGAGTTTTAGCATCACAACTGCTGTCAAGTGCTTAACTTCTGCAGCTGTGTTGTCAAAATATTTTTTTTATACTTTAAATTCTGTCCATCAAGACTGCTGAAAGGAGCAGTCTTGCCTTGCTGTTTCAGATACGGACTAGATAACTTTTTCTTTCAGGTTCTGTTAGCTATGCTGAACTAAACGGTGCGAGACTCATTTAACAGCAATTCATGTGAGAAGAGATCCTTTAATGTACTCCTTTCTGCCATTTTAATTCATGAATGCTATAAATAGATTCAAATTTTGGTTTTGTTTGCATACATGTTTTGCATATACTAATGTGTTTATACATGCACTCATACTTTTTTGAGGTTTGGCCTCTAGCAATACTAATGTGAACATAAGTTAATACATATTTGCTTATATACTAATATTCTGCTGAGTGCATTATTGTTGATATATCGCACTTGATAATTTTCTTTGGGATCAGTATAGTAGTGAAATAGACCTCAGTAACTTGAGTTAATATTAGTTTATTTAACAAAAGTTAAATATATTTTGCTTTCTGCTGAGTAGATCATCTTTTTTTTTTTTTTTTTTTTTTTTTTTCCCTTAATGAACAAAGCTCTTTGGTGAATTGACTCTAACATTAAAGACTAATGCAGTGTGTCTGGTCACCTTTAAATGAAATGTCTATTACCCCTAGGACCAGTAACTCTTTATTTTTAAAAAAGTTCAGTTAAATGAGGATGATATTAGAGCATTTAGTCTGCTACAAACAGATAATAACTATTTGCATGGTGTTAACAAATGTTACGTCTGCACCTGTAGGGTTACTGCCTTGTCATCTTCCTTACAGAGGGTTGTTCCGTGCCAATATTTTTTCCTTCCTTTCCCCAACTGCCCCCCGCCCCCAACTTCTGGCTTGATGTCCTACACAAGTGATTAGTGTGCTGTAATTGAATTGGCTGTAAAAAGATAATTAATTGATATTTCACTCCCAGAGAGGTCAAGCTGCCCTATCTTGAATGGTTGTTATGAAAGTAGTCATCCTGCTGGCGCTTATCCCTGGAAGGTGGCACACGATCTTTCTCTTGCTGATAGTAATAATTGTTGTAATTAAAATTAACATGAAGGGGGTATTTAAGGAGTGATTCTCTGATTTGGATGCCTTAACTTCACTTTGAAAGCATTTGAAACTGGAATTTATAAACCATATTAGGTAGCTGTCTGGGTAGTATTTTTTTAATGCTTGGCACAATACTATCTCATTTGCTGTCTAAACCTTCTTTGTGCCATATTACCGGTAGTGTGGGATGACAAATATGACTATAGATGTGTAAGGTTTCTGAGATGACTAACGTGAAATCCTGTCAGGTACCTTGCAACCGTTGATCTTAAACACCTTTCTTTGAACTGCTGCTTGTTTTGAGATTATTTCAGCTAAAGATTGGCACGAAGAATTTTTTAATAAATGGATTATCTATATGTAGGACTTTCACTGATGTTTAAGAGGCCCTTAAATAAGAGAGCAAAATTCTACAAGTGACTCTCTTGGAAAAGGTGGGAAGACTTTATAAATAAAGTCTGGGAGTTAGGTTCACTGTCTCCTGTGAAAGGTGTATTTAATTATTTACTTTGTGTACTTAAAACTGTATTAGAGAAGGATTAGGTGATGCAGTAAGTCTTCTGTAGGCCTAACAGCTATGGCACTTACTCTTTTTAAAGATTATTCACAACTGTAGACTTGATGACAATTAAATAATTCTGCTGTTCCTAGTAAGCCAGGTATGTACTGTTACTTCCCTGTGCATCAGTGTAGGGTGACTTGCTCAAGGTCATACAATCAATCAGGGTGTGAATTCAAGAGTTCTTTTTTTCTAGTGCTTTCTCAGATCATGACTGTAGCGACTGTAGCAACTGTAGTCTTTACTTCTTACTGTAAGTATCTTGATGCTCACTGTGTGAATAAATACATTATGGGCAAACCTCCTGAAGGCTTGTGTCAAACAGGAAAACGTTTGCACTAGAAATGTTTATCTCTTCTTTCTTCCCTAAAGGGTCACTGATGTTCGTTCTCTGCACTGTTAAAGAAGAAAAGTTGAATGGGGTCCCCCCTTTTTTTTTTAAACTTGATTTTCCATCCCTAATGACAGTTATACTAGCCTTGTGACTATAGTGCACTGCTAAAAGTATCTTCTCAGTGTTAAACATTTCCTTTGTAACTGTGTGGCACAAGAGCTATCAATTAATAATAATAAGTTTAAAAAAGGTTGAACAGAGGAACCTTTCCAAAACTGTTAGTGCATTAAGAACCCGGAGTTATTCTGTAAGCAGTGTGGTTCTCATTCATTGCCCAGAGAATAAATACTGCTACTACAGCAAAAGCTAATGGAGAGAAAGATGTTATTTAATGTCCTTGCAGAGGCAAAGACTTAACTTTTATCTTGCCATATAATGATAAAGTTATGGCACTGTGGAGATAACTGCGGCATTCGCAACTGGAAATTTCTTACTTTAAGGTATTCTAGCTAGGATAAAGTATTACAGTTAGAATATTATCTTTCTTTCACATTTCACCCTGCAGAATTTGAGACAAACTACTATTTCTTGGTTTTGTCCTGAATTATTCAGCAACAGCTTTCCAACACAAAATATTCCTGCCATGATGGGAAGTTACCTACTAAAGCATTCTCCTGTCTTCTGGTTTGTATTACAAAATGCTTCTTCAAGTTTTCTCTCATTAACAACATGACCAAAACAGCCTTCTTGCAGGTTTTGCAGGGAACAGAAGTTATTTAATTGTGAAATTTGAGTTCCTCCAGGATGGGTTGGTATAAAATGATCATGAGTAATTGTAGTATTACGTATTGTTTGCTGTGTCGGTTGTGACAAAAACCACACGAGATGGCATTGGTTCTGTTACACCTGAATGAAAAGAGGAGAAAGCCCCCCTGTTTTGTGTACTGCTGTCAACATAATTTCTCAGGCTTTGCAGTACTTCTTACAGTGGGATCCTGAAGAACATTTCAGAAAAGGAAGAAAAGTAAAAGCCATTAAACTTACATCTATGCCAACCTGAATGTAAAATGCTGTATTTGCATAGATACGATACACTAAAATGAAGAAAGCAATGGTGTAGGCATTTAAAAATTTTAGGAAATACTCCAGAAAATAACTTGGTATACTAACTGAAGGCTTGAAATTGTACTGGGAAAATTCTAGGGAAAAGTCTAGATACTGTTGTTTGAACTGAGAAAGTGAGATGTGCCCATTCTGAAAGCTCAGGTAGAGGTAACTATTTACTTCACTCCCAGTAAGATTTTAGTTCTAAAAAGGAAGAGCAGATAAGAGTTTCAGATGTGAGACAGTTTGATGCAACTTCTGGTTGCAAATTCTTTTGACTGTTGAGTTGTACATTCTGACTTTTTTCTGGTTTTATGATTTGGCTTGAATTACTGTAGGGGATGCTAATAGTTTAGTGACCAGGATCCGATTTTGTTTACAGAAATAAATAATAGGAAATCATGAGAGAATCTTAATATATGTAAATCAAAATCCACCATATTCAAGTGCTGATGATTTTGCATTTGTTCTTAACTTATGAATGCAAAGGAAAACACTAGCACATCATAAATTACACCATTTTTGGCACTTTCCTTAGGCACTACAGAAATACTACTTTTTTTCTTCTTTTTTTTTTTTCCCCTGTAGAAAGGAGGCAAAAAGCCAAGTGGCAGGATATCTGCTGAGAAAGCTGAGAAGATGACAGTCTCGCAGGAGAAAATGGAAGACAGCAGGTATGTGTGAATCAGTATTCCTACTGCTCAGCTGGAGAATGCTGTCTGCTGAAAGCAGTTTTATTTCTTTGCAATACACCATTTCTGACTGGTGTTATTCTCTTGGACAAATGGCTCTGTCTTTTTCTTAGGTGACCACTGTAACATAATACTACCTGCCACATTTTATGCCAATACATCTTTACTTCCTTATAACCTGGGCTTGTGCTTGCAAGAACAATATTTCTCAGTCCTTCAATTTGGAGAGTGTTTGGTGTTGGGTTTTTTTGGTGTTTGGGGTTTTTCTTAAGTGCTTTTCTTGTTTTATTAGAGCTTTTTTCCCCCCTCTTTCAAATGAAGTTGGTGAGGGAGGTTTCACTACACCTTTAAAATTGCCATCAGATCTACTACCTGGTTTTTCAGCTAAGTTTTGCAGTCTGCTCTGACTTCTGTGTTGCTGTGATTACACTGAGTAATTACATGTAACCTTGCTAGTTTAAAACTGGTGTGTTTAAATGAAACTCCATAATTGCATTACATATGATGTAGACAGTTGAAAAAAATTAGGCAGAGAAGAAAAACTCCCCTGCTTACTAAATTAGTCAAAGTTTGCACGGGTGATTGGAACAACTGTGACAACATAAAAGTTATAGTTTATTTAAGCACAGAAAATCCCTGCTGTCTGGGGGAAAAAAAAAAACCAAACCCAAAACCCACTAGTTTGAGTTTACTGAAAATCTGGAATGGAATTAGGTGAAGAAAGTAGTGTATTATGACCCTTTGTGGTGTTAATGTATTAGAAGTAAACTCCAGCTGTAGATTTTCAGTGCATGTTTGGCATATTTTCTGTGCTTTTACTGTTTGAAAATAAAACACCACCACCGGCACTGCATTTTTCTGCTTACAGGAAAGAATTATCTTGCACTGTTTCATAATTACAGGCTTAGGAAGGTATAGATATTTTATTTTGCATGTACTCTATAGTTTCATATTATGTTCCATGTTGAGATTCATGGACAATATTTAATTAAAATGGAAGTATCAAAATTCTCTTTGAACGTGTACCTTCAATTGTGGATGGACAAATGGCAAATTCCTTCATGCAGGAACGAGGTAGAATTATCATTATCATAAAAAGGAACTGGGATGTAATCCAAAAATGCACCTGAAGTTGCATCCTTATGGGTTAAAAAGAGAAAAGTTATTTCTAACTTCCATCAGTGCAATTACATACAAATTGCAGATTGTCTAGATATTGTTCTACTTCTACCTATCAGAATTCAAATCAGCTGTTGAGAAGTTTGTGATTTGTTTCATAAAAACTTTTGTGACATAGGTAGCTTCGTATTTCAACCCACCAACAGTACTGACTTTGTACACTGACTATAGGGAAGTTTGTTTGTTTGGGGCTTTTTAATGAGAACAATCTGCGTAAACTAATTATTTTTAATGCTGCAAATAGAAGTCACAAATCCATTTCCAACTCTGCGACTTAGAAACTTAACTGCAGTCTCTAAAGTCTTACCTGGAGTAAGCTTTCCTTGCCCAGTGTCAAGGTCTAGGTGAACTTTTAAATCTTCTTACCCTGTTGTAGGGAAGAATAAGGCGTCTGCAGCAGCTCAACTTGGGAAAAGTGTTAGGTGTCCTTTATCATACTGGAACACTTAAAATGTAAAATTCTGTCTCGGGCTGATGGTTCATTTAGCTGTTATCTGCTTTAGATATTAGTCACAAACTTTCAAATCCTATTCCTTGTAATTCCAACTGGAAAAAGAGAAGATGCTCGTTTTGCTAATGCAAAGGTATGGCAGGCCACTAAAGTAATAGGAGGCTTTTTAAAAAGTCAAGGTAGCTTCAAATAGCCTGGAAGAGTAAGAGAACTTGTAAATGTCAGGATACTGCTTTAGAGAAACTCTAGCTTTCAACAAAGAGAACGTGACATCTACTGCTTTCTTAGATTGAGGTGATCTATTCCGATACAACTGATTTCTGGAGTCGCACCAAAGCTAAATTTGGGTCAGCATGTGCCAATTGCTTTGTATGTGTGTTAAAAAGAATAGTAGAAATGTTTTTTTGAACAGCATTATTTCCTCAGAACAGGAAGTAATCCGTTTCTTTCATGATACTGCTTAGATGTGAATTAAAAATACGTTTTTAGCTTTTGGATAACTTTATGGCTTTTCAGTTGTTTTCTGAGAGAATGCATATGCAGGTAGGCCTCTTAGTCCTACTTTTTATGTTCAGTATTCTCATACAGATATTTTTGCTAGGTGACTAACTGGAAGAACAAACTGTCATTTCAAGTACAGTGAATAAACCTTCCTTTTTGTAAGTACCATATGAGAACACAGTAAGTAAAAACTCTGGTTTCTCGTAACCATTTAATCGATATGCAACTCTGAAAGCAATACTGAATCTTCCATGATCCAGCCACAGATGTGCTTGCCTTAAGGCTGTGGTATGAGATGATAGTAAATGAAATTGCAGCTACAGCAGCAAGTATTAGGGGGAAATGAAAATTCCTGACTCAGAGGAGCAGGGCAATGACAGAAAGACTCCTCATTATAGATCTTTTCATATGGAGAAGAATGACTGGTAAATGAGGTTTCTGTGACACAAAGAGGATGGAAATACAGTTGGACGTTCATGCAGAAATTGTGCTCACTGTACAAAACAAATAGAAGAATAGGGGATATCTAATTTGCATTTCTTAACTGACAAAATGAGTATGGAGATATCCTCTGAGATGGATGACAGTTGCAACAGTTAAGAGAAAGGTATTGTTTAACTTTCCCATTATTTGGGTTTTGATGAAAGTGACTTTTACTGTAGCCTGCTTATTGGTAACTTTTCCAGTGTTTGCTTTATTTACTGTACAATAGGTTACAGGCTTTTTAAAATACTGACTTGAGCAAATCTGCCATGATGACTAATTCTCCACCTTTTTCACTAGTTCAGCTAATAGCAAAGCATAAAATAATTATAATGGAACTTGCTGACATGAGCAGGCATAGCGATTCCAGTGTCTAATCAGGTTGTTCCCACTGATTCGCAATAGCTTCTCTGTAGCAGACAAGGTATTTTTTCATCTTTAACCAGTATGAGAAGTCACGTGTATAACAAAATAGACAGGACAATGTGCATTGGCTAATAATAGAAATCAGAGGTACCTAACTATTTAAAGCACTTTCAAAAGTGCTTCGTTTAGTGCATGCAGCACCCGTCTCTCTCATTTTTGCAGTGTGACCAGGGAATTTAACATAGACTGGATTTTTTGTTTTGTTGTGTTTTTCCTTAAATGGCTTCACTTGGCTGCATTCCAACCCCTTAGTCTGAACCTATTTTGCTTTATCCTATTAAGTGGCCTAGAGAGTTGCAAATTCCCAGATTTCTGGATCTGGAATAGCTGGAGGTGCCTTCGCATAGGATGCCATCTATCTTCAGTGATTTGTCTTTGGGCATAAGATACCTTTTTTTTTTTTTTTTTTTTTTTTTAAATACTTGAAAAAATAAAAAAAAGAGAAGGCTGTCTTTCAGGCAAGGTTAGTTGGACTTTTATACTATGATGTGAACGGTATGTACTTGTGTGCTGAGAAGGGGATCTACCTTTTCAGGTACGTGAGAGGTACTTGAAATACTTGACTTTGTCTTAAATATTTTATACAATCAAAGATCAGGAATAACCTATATAATCAATGTCTGTAGAAAAAAAGACAATGCTGAATTTTCAGACAGGTCACTTAATGTATTTGCAGCTGTCTCGCACATCGATCTTCACCACCGTCTAGTGATTCCTTCAAACTTACAGTAAGCCATACACTGAGTCATTAATTAGCTTCACCTAGAAGTCAGTCTCTGCCTGCAGCAGCAGCCACTCCATTATCATCTGGTGTATTTCAAACAATAGAAATGATTGAAACGGGAACTCCTACATTTCGATGAAGATTAAGAATGGCACGCCACCCTGTAATTTAGGTAGTTGTGCAAGTTTTCATTTGCATTAGCAGAATAGTGCAGATTGTGTTGAATTATTCCATAAAAATATCTTCAAGTTTTGAAAGATTTACTGTGCCATGTGTATGTTGTTTATTTTGGAGTGTTCTGGTTTGGTGGTGATGGATTTTGTGGTTGTTTTAAATGTGTCTTCTAAATGAAGATGAAACTAAGGTTCATTAATTCTCTAGAAGCCTAGGGAGTGGCACATTTGAGTCTCAGTGCTGGTTTTAAGCCTTGAGAGCTACCTTAAAACTCTGAATCGCCTTCATAGAATAGCTGAATTTAACTTTAAATCTGTCAGTTCCATTTCCTTTATTCGTAAAATGAACTTCTTTCATATGTGACACTGACAGTTATTGCAAGCAAAGATTTGTTGTCACATGTTTTTGTTTTCTTCAGTTATGTGGTAAGTAGGGTCAAGTTTGTGTTATAATTAATTCAAACTAATTGAAATTTGTGTTTACTTGAAATCTGGATGAAGCTGGCTGATGTAGCTTTACATATATTTTCCTGTGACTTGCATGACTTTGAATGGTTTAGACAGAATAGTACTTAATCATGCCAAAAGTGTAATTGGACGTTACATAGTCATGGCTTAAGATTGTTTTCATTGGTTTTTTTTTGTCCCTTTAGCTTCTCCATTTTTTGAACACTATTTTTAATCCATTGGGTACGCTTTAAAGCAGCACATTGTATGTTCATGGGAGGATGTCCATTTTCGGTGTCACTGCAGAGATCTTTTTTTATCAGGATGGTTGGTCAGAATACTTCTGTGTAGGAAAAAGAGGCAACAGTAGTTGAAGAAGAGTACTAAAAGTTGATTCAGTTATTTTAGAAGAACTGGAACTTACTTGGCACCTTATTCTGCAACTGTAACTCAGATCAGTGCTGCACATTTGAATTCAGGATTTTGAAGGAAAGTAATGTTTACAAAATTAAGACATTTGTTGATAATAGTGGCAGGGCTATACCAACTTCTTTTTTTCCCCATTAAGACATATTTAGTTTTAGTTTTAGAACAAAAACATTGTTTTATACACAAGATAGTGTGTTGTCATCTGGGATATGCAAAATTGTTGCAGCTAGTGATATGGCAGACTTTCTGTGGCTGCAAATAATATTTTCTAGAAATCTCATGACAGCAGTTGGCAAACAAAATACTGTGTGTTACAATTTATACTTTGGACTTTAACGTTTTATATGCAACGTTGCATCAAAAAGTGTAGGTCCTATGTATGAGTTACATGCAAGTGGAAAGTTGGTTTATCTAATCTTAAGGCACACTTTTTTATTCCATTACTCATTTTAATACATTGTTTTAAATAGATTAGTCTCAGCTGTTGAGGTAGAAGCAGCTTGTTATTTTTCCATAGCAAAGGTCACTATGCATCAGGGTAGTCAGGTGGCTGGCAAATAAAACTTAAAATAAGTTTTATATGGCCATCTTGCTTTACTTGAAAAGGATTCTTTTAATTGCCTGATGATTTTATTTATGCAGGAAAATTCCTTGCATATTACAGAATTACACTGTGTGACAGAGATCCCTGTCAATTCATGAAGAATATTGAATAGCTGAGGAGGACGGGCTTGATTTAATGTATGAAATATGGGACTTTACCCAACAATGTATGAAAGTTGTATATGAATCTTTGACTGGGTTGGCTGGTGCGAAGATGGAAGAGGAAATGTCAAATTCCTTTATTATTTATTCTGAGCGATATTAATTACCTGTTTTGTGGTTGGAAAAAAGCAGCCACATGCAGAACCTAGCCAAGCACCAAGCCCTAATCCAATCAGTCTGATGTATGCAGAAAGTTTACAGAATGACCTTGTGCATAATTACTCATTTGATGGCTGTTAGTAAATGGCACAAATGGAATCTGACATACATTAGAACACATTAATGATTGCCTTCCTCCCTCCATCCTCTTCTGTACAGAAAAATGATTTTAATTAAGACTTCCGTGATTAGTCATTTAATCAGTCATTAGGCCAATACAGATGGAGTCAATTAATTTTTTTACACTTGAATAGAGACTTGATGCTACTGCAAACCGTACAATCTACTTTTTTTTTAATGTTGTATCATGGGCAATTGCCTTGATGTCTGTCTAGTAAGTGTACATCACTCTTCCAAAAAGTGGATAGCATTTATAGCACATGAGTATTATGGCAACTATAGGTATGTTTTATTACATGCTATCTGAACTTTAATGAATCGGTTCAGGTTTTGAATTCAGACTGACGGTTGTTCTTGTTGTGGAGTATCCTTTATTTTTTAAAGAGTAGTGGGGCAGAGTTGCCTTTTTGAAGCAAATGTATTCAACATCTCCTAATGTATTGTTATTACAAATGATAATACTTTGTGTTTCAGTGCTGAATTTCATGCAAGAATTTCAAATGTTTATGAACTTAAGGGCCTGTTTCATTTGATGTGGGAAGACTACCTACTTGGCAGATTCAAAAAATGAGGTGTATATAGCTATGAAATTACTTGCTAAAAATCATAAGAGGAGCTGTGATCACCATCCGTGTAAGATCAACAATATTTGACATGACTCATTGGCTGTAGATTAAAGTCATTGGTCATTTAAAGGACAAGAAGAGAACAGAAGTTGTCTTATAGTTTTTTAGACTTTTAGAACTATTTTGGAATAGGTCTTCACCTATTGTGGTTGGCTGATACATCTTCTCTTTAAAAGATAGCACTCCAAAACAATATCAAAGCTTGTTTAAAAAAGACAAAGCAACTGTTATTTCTAATCTACGAGCAATTAAATACAGAGAAAATTAATAAACTGATGAAACTTCCATAATGTTTTTATTGTCTGCTGTATGTTGGCTCATAAAGCAGCATTGGTTGTTTCTAGTGGTGTGCATTTGTTGAGATCTTATTGCCCTATTTAAAAAAAACACAAGAGCTCCAGACTTTCTTCTTGAGGATACATTGTGGATAAAACCAAAAATAAAATATGATATAAATGATTAAAAGAAGCGTTGTCTTGAATCCACACTCTTGCCACTCCTGCCAAACTAAGTTCAGCAATGAACTAAATCTGGGAGGACAAAAGAAAGCACTTACTGGTAGAATGGGACATAAATTGATCCCATCTGAAGATATCCGTGAAAAAGGAGCAAGAATTGTAATTCTGAGTTTCTAAAGCAAAGTGTCACTGTTATGGAATTGTGGAATCGTAAATTTATGATGGGTTTGAAAACAGCAGTACTGTATTCTTTAATCTTTAAGTAATTATTTATACTGTTTACAGTGCTACTTTTCACAAGAAAGAAGGATTTGGTGTATTGAAAAGGACTGAAGTGTATCAGGCTTTGTATTGAACACGTTTGCATATCTGGGAATACTAGTCAGAGGAAGATAAGAATTAACATCTGCAGTGTATATTTCATAGATCTGCTCTTGTCCTTAACAAGAAATTGCTTTGTTCCTCCTTTCAGTTGATTCTTCATAGCGTTCCTTTGCAGAATTCATGCTCACTGACCATTATAGTTTCATGCAGACAAACACTGTGGAGTCATGCAAAGTGTTGAGGCAGCCTCCAAAGTGGTAAGAAAATCTGCTTGGAAATTGTTATTTTTAAAGTGAGATTTTCAGGGATGGCATGCTGTAAAGACAGGCAAAGTAGCTTAGATCCTGAGAATACTGCTTTGTATAACCTTGGCAGACCGATGGAAGGTAGGGTGGGAGCAGTGAAAATCTTCGGTAGTACAGGAAACACACAGAAAATCATTTCAGTAGGTTTTGTTTATATTCAGGAGCACAGAACAGAAATGTCTGTATTCTGTGCTTATGTTTAAGCAGTATTACAACTCCATCTGCCAACTCCATCATGTTTCATCCATATTTTCACTTACCGAGAAAGCAAGATGTATTCAAGGGTAAAATTTTGAAAAGCAGCTAGCTGTTTTCTCATTGGCTCCCACTCCTTGGCTCATGCTTATTTAAAGCATAGTGTTTGGTGAGCCAGATAGTCTAGCTACTGTGGATATCCTTTCTGATCATCAGGTTGCAAAGAAGGGAAGAAGCAGAATGTCTCCCCCATAACAACTGAATGAATTGCAAACAAGATACAAGTTTGCTCCATCAAATAATAACCTGGTATGCTAGTTATACGAGATGAACAACTGCAAATGGGAAAGTGTTTGTGCAGTAAGTACAAGGAGGTCTGGTACATTTGGTTTGCGTTTTAAATGTGTCTGAATAATTACTGTTGAGCAGTTAATTAGAAAGATCCTAATGTAAGGCTAGGCCATGACATGAGAAGATGGCAAAAAGAATGACTTATGAGTCCCTGTCTGGAAAAATTACTTGATAAAAAAGGACAATCAAATGCTGAGGCACTGTGATCCCCTAATAGAGAACAGGAAAGCAATTCAGCTGGACTGCCAACAAACAGGCTCTGTGGAATGGTAGCTTGAAATAAGTACAAGTGGAGATCCCGCTGCTTAAAGTAGTACATGAATTAGTTTATTAATTCACTGCCACCCAAACCTCTTGAGTCCATTTCCAATGTAAATTAAAAACAAGGCAATTTAAATCCGTGGGAGTAAATGGGGTTAAGAGTCTATGCTAACAGAAAATTTTTGTAGTTGGTGTTTCTGCTCCATTTTGCTGTGTTGTCACCATGCTGGGAGATAAGAGGGAGCTGTCCAGCCTCATTATTTGAGTGGCTTCTTGTTAGGTCAGATCCTCACCATGTGAGTAGTTTGTTTTAATGTTGTCTTGGTGGGCTATTGCAGAGGCAAAAGGGAAAGGAATAGATTGATTTGTGTCTGTCATAAGAAAGATTGGAAAAATGAGCCCTGTCTTGTCTAGCCCAGGAATAATAAATAAAAGCAGGTGTGAGGTGTTGGAATTGAAAACAGCTGGATATGACGGATGTGATCTGACTTCTCTAGAGCTTCAGTCTTTAATCCCTGTGGCTCAGTGTGAATATTTCCCTCCTGATGCAATGCAGAAATAATAAATAGAACACAGCATATGGAAGGGTTCCTAGACTGAGAGAGGAGGAGGGAACAAACCACAGTTAACTCTCTTTATGCTCACTTTTCCTTGTATATGTATAGCCCAGCAACCTTTCTTACCGTATTCTACTAATCCTCATTATCTGTTTCTTGGTGTTTGCAGCAAGGCGTGTCATGCTAAGATGAAAAAATTAGAAGCCTTTGGAAGTTTGTGTTGCAACTGGAATCTACCTTCATCCAGAGCTATGTTTTTGAAGACGTATAATGATCCCCTCCCCATTTTGGATGTAGCTTTTGCACATAAACGCTTCTTCACAATTAAAGTAAACACTGAACCATCACTATAAATTGCAATGAAATGCCTCTCTGTACCATTAAAATGATCTGATATTCAATTAAAGTACAGAGTCATCCAGCCTTATTCTGTAGCTTGAATCTTGTCAAATCCTGACCCTTGTAGTCTGCCAGAGGATGGGTTTGTCCACTGGAAAAAAAGCCATCTGCTTTGGAGCGTTCCATACAAGGAATGGCTAGGAAGAGCAATTCAGTTGATGAGAGCTAACATGGTATTTGAGGTGACATCAAATGATTCATTACACTTGTCTGAGACAGCAGGATTCAAAAATAGGCATAGTGCAATTCTATCCTACCCAATAATGTTTTTTTATTTAACCTGGGTTTAAAATGCTTTGTATGTTGGAATGAATACTTTGGCGTGGATGTGTAGTAGTATGTAAAAGAAACAAAGAAACGCCTGCTGAAGTAAATGATATGTGGGTTCTTTCTTTCATGTTTGTTCTATTCCAAGAGTAATGATAAGATTCATCAGGGTCACACTTGGAAGCTGTCTTGCAAAGTAGATCATTTAGAAAAACGCCTTGGCACCCTGCTGTTTTGTCATATATTCCAAGCTGGTTGTGCCAAAAGAGAATTGTAGAAACTGCTGTCATAGAGTACAAAATCATTGGATTTATAATAGGGAGCCAGTGGCGAGAATTCATTATACATTCACACCTGCAGATAAAGAGCATCTAAAATTGGAAGTTTTATTCCACTCATCTTTGATCCTGATATTATTAGATGATATTAGCATCATCCTACACTAGATTCTGGAATTGGAGCAGATATGAATTCCATCCATGAATTTTTTCATATAAGTCATTCTTTCTGTACAGCAACTGTATCCTGTATTTAGAGCAGTAGTTCTGGATACTGAGACTTTTGGTTTCTGTTGTTATATTGTATGGTCCTAGTCTCCTATATGTAATTTAACTTTTGTAAACTAATAATATAAAAATCACACAACTCAAATCATTTCACGATCCTGAAAGAAACCTTTTCATACTTCTAAAGTATTTGGAATCATTTCATCAAATTCTAGACATGAAGTGATATCTTTACATAGAATTTGCTAATTTAGGCTCTTTATTTGTATTTGTAAATACATAGCTCTGTGTCAAAATACCACTTAAACAGTAACACAGACTAAGACTAGGAATTCTCTTAATCTCAACCTAAACTTGGGAGCCCAGATTCTCTGTTTCAGCTGAATAATTGTGATACTAGTATCCCAATTCAGATCCTCCTGCCCAGTTTTAGAGATTAAACCCCAAATTCTACATGTGCTGGTTCCTTTCCTTATCCTGCAACAGATAAGTTATTAATTTATGCTTGTACGTGTTCATACAGAGCTATTTCAAACAGAACTACAAAATTTGGGCCAAGTTTGTATCTTGTGTAAAATAGCCGTAGTCATATTGAAACTACTGATTGGTAACAGCTGAGTATTTCACCAGTTGAATCTAGTTAAAGATGAAAATTATTTGCTATGAAGAATGATCACAACCAATCAATTCTGCATTTCTAGCTGTTTGAGAGTTAAATTTTCAAAGCTTGTACAGGGAATTTTTGCACAGCTCCTGTTCTTTGTGTAATGGCTGGAGATACACGACTTATGTGTTTCAGTAGCCATCATCTGTGACAACTTGTGTTGCCATAAAGAGAGTTTATAGCAAAATAAAGGAAAGATCTGCCACCTGAAAGTTCTAATTTGTACCCTGGGGAAAGTTAAAACAGCAATGCAGATTTTTGTCTATTGTTGTAAGGGAATTGGTAGTTTACTCAGATGAATTTAGGCAATATTATCTAAAGCTTTATGGGCAAATACTGTACAAACATTGTGAAGGCAATTAAATATCTAATAGCAGTCCAATTAAGTTATTTTTATGACTAGACGATGAGTTACTGGTGGTTTATTTGTAGGCAGCCATTTAAGTAAATCCTAAAGGTTACATACTGCACAAAAAAAAAAAAATCTAAATTCAAGGTCCTGAAGACCTCTGTTGTAAATATTCATTCAGTCTGGACATTTTTTACCATATAGACTCTGCATTCAGCTAAGAAATCAGCAGTGCGTTGAATTTTTCTGATTTTAATTGATGGGGAAAATGGAATACGAGTTAATTATCCAGAAATAATTCCACTTGATAACTTCCACAAGAGTGTGTAGATTTACTTGTGTGGTCCACCTTAGTATTAGTTTGTGATTTTCATCCTGAAAACTTAGAGAAATTAAACCCATATCTATTGAATTACATGCTTTTCAAGTAGACTATAAAATAAAACTAGTAGTGTAGCACTAAGATAGTGGCCAAAATTGAAACCAGAATAGCAGTTTGTACTGAGTCATGCAAACTTACCATTGTCTCCCAAAGGTCATGATACTGACAGAACAATAAGAGTGGTAGAATGCATGCCTGTGGAGTGTGGAGATGCCCCTGCATTTCTGAGAGAGATTGATAGGAAATCATTAATGCAGTTTATAAAAAGAAGGCAATTCAATTGATAGATTCACCTATAACTGAGGATCAGACTGGCTATCCCTAGAACTAAAAGAGACACTGTATGAAATGTAAGGTTTTTGAAATGTGTAATTTTGGAAAACAGAATGTTAAAAATAAGATTTTATAGGTCCACAGATGAAATTACTTGGCTTCAAAATCCTGTTCAACAAGGAATCCTCCTGGAATTTATAGAACAGCATGTCGTTCACAGCGCATTGGACACATTCATCATTTTATCTGCTTGTGGAATATCTTCTGGTAGACTGAGATTTATTTTTTCCATATACGTGAAATGACTGGCAAGATTCAGTCACTTCTACAGTATATTCTTTGGCAAATACTTGCTGGACTCTTTTTCAGCAAATACTTGTATTAAATAGTTTGTTGTTAGGAGAGGTATATGCCTAGCTGTAGTCAACTCATTGAAAATCTTACAGAAAGTCTGTGGAACAATTTTTGCTTGCTGCTTTACTCCGTGTGTAGAGAGGGACTCGAAGCAGTAGTGACCCTGTCCCCTGAACTTCAGTCTTATGGCAGAGTCCACCAAGAAGTAAAGCACTCCCTTTTGAGACCCTTCCTAAGCAACAGTGGGTTGGAATGCCTTCATACAGGTGGAATATACCTGTTTTTCTTTCCCTGTTCAAGTGCTCATTTGTACAACTTTGATTAACTATGAAGACTTTTAAATCAAACGAGATGGCAGATTCTACAACCCCTCCCATGATATATTTGATCCACGGCTGCTGAAGTTCTAACAAAGAAAAGAGAAAATGATACTCCATTTCTAATTAAAGAACTAATTTTCCTTTGCAAATAGACTTTTTATCTCAGCTACAGTGTTAAGGATCAATGGGTTGTCACATGTATGTCTTTTTAGTAAATGCCAGCTGAGATGACATTAAAGTGATAGACTGATCACTGTAATCAATGCAATTCAAAATTGCTTTATGTCTTAAATGAACTTGGTTCCTTTCTGTGATTCTCCTCCAGTTAACATTGTCTGAGCAATGCAGTACAAGGTTACATCTTAGTTTGAAGTAAAAAGTGATGATGATATGGAATTAAAATTTTTTTACATAGGTGCAGGTTTTGCCGTTTTTAACTCCTGGTTTTATGCAATTCAAAGGACCTTGCTATATATTCTTATCGCAAAAAAACGAATAAGAGTAAAAAAATAAATTTAAAGTAGAAGAAAATAATGTGAAGCTTCCCCTTTCTTCCCCTGTGCACTACCTTCCTCCCATAAAAAGAGTGGCCAAGGCTTACTAAGATTTTTATTTGCTTAGTTGTCTTATGTTAAGCCGTGAATATTGACACTCCAAAACACAGCAATTATTCAACTCAAAGGCAGTCAGAATTGGTACTTAAGTACAAATGTGTGGTTCGTCTTAAAAGCATAACTGAGTATGTTGTGCATTGCCTGTACATTTAATGCCAAACATAGGCTTATCCATACTATTTAAAATGATACTGATATGTTTTAGTCTCCCATAAGCACATCTTCCCTGGCTTCTGACACAGCGATGCATCTGTGAAAAAAGACAGTCCTACTGATGATGCAGTTGGTGATGATACAGGAGGGCAAACATAACACCAGAGAACAGTCTAATTTTGAACTAAAGGAATCTTTCCATACCATTATTCTCACAGTCTAATCAGTGTCTTTAAAATCTATTTATGCGGAATACTTCAGAACTCTTTTCTTGTTCTGGTTTTATTTTTTCAAAACCCTAGAGGTTCTGTAAAAACTCTCAGGATCCTTGTAAACCTTTTTATTTCTCTTAAAGTTGGCAGACTGACAGGCTTTAGTTATGCTTAGTGCTAAATTATTTATCTTCCTTTTCCCTCCTTGCCTGACTTCTGAATCTTTAACTCGACTCTTGGGATGTATATTTTTTTTACTTCCCCCACCCCCACCCTTTAAAGTGAAGCCGTTTTTATCTTTTGTCTTTAGTGTTTTACCATTAATAAAAAAAGTACATGTAAAATTTGAAGATATAAGTATGTTTAAGATGCAGTATCTGATTTTTCGTAATTGTAATTCTGAGTCTAACAAGGTAACTAGGTCGTATAAACCATTTTATGCTTACTTGTATGTGATTCTTACTCATCACCTGCATTCAATAGTGAAACTCAAAATTATTTATATTTTTTTAAAATACCATTCTATACTATCTCATATCGTCTTATAGAACAGTCTTGAGGCTTTTTCCTCTAGGATCAAAATCTTTTAATTGCCAAGAGTTTTCAACGATGATGTTGAAATGCTGTTAAATAAAAAGTTAAGCACATAATCTCCTTTAAATCCAGCTCCCCACGAAGTACAATGTATTGTCACTGTATCGGTCTTTTTTTTATGGGACATAAGCACACAATTAAGTACCTTCCTGATAATCATGCTATTGTGTGCTTTAAGTTATGTATGTCCTAGTAACTTTCAAGTAGGAAAGAAGTGAATAAATGGTAGAAGAGATAATCTTTTTCATTTTCATTGCTCATCAGTAGTGAGAAGTGTTTATTTTTACAAAATACAAGGATAATTACTTAAATACTAGCTTTTTTCAATGTTTTAAGCTTTCTTATGTGCAAGGAGTTTCATACGCTAAAGTATCAACATGTATACTATAAGACGTGAATAACATGTACGCTATTTTTATAAGCGGCTTTGTAGTCTATGGTGTAACATGGTCGTGACTGTGACTCGGGTAGCACTTGTTAGACACTTCCTTATTTATAATTTTTGAAGTATAATTTTTTTTATCTCACAAATACGTTTATACCTTTTAAAACAGTTACATCAATTGGTAATATTGCTTATTTTGACAAAGAAGGCAGCGTGGCTTCAGGATACTGAATGCTTTTGAAAATTCAGCCTAAAGGATTTGAAGCTTGTTTGCGACATCGTTTTGAAAGTGGCCAAGTATTTCACGTTACAGTGAACAGTACAAAACATTTTACAGGAGGAAGTGTCTTGAATTGTCTTATGAGCTAGTAACACCAAACTCTCATCAACATGTAAGTAAGCGTCATTATTGGTAGTAACAATATATTTATTCTAATCTTTAGATCTCACATGACATCCAAAGAATACAAGTTACAAAAGGATCAGCACTTCACAAAGAATTCTGAGACATTACAAGGTAAAGATCTTTTCTGTATTATCATATTCATCAACTGAAAAGCTGTAGAAGCTGATTTATAGTATAATTTCAGGACTGAATGTATTGATCATGAAGATTGTGTCAATCCTTAAATTACTTCTAGGATTAGTAAAGAAAGTCAGTCAAATTTTCCTAGAAGTTTTTCTTTCAAAACATTTACCTTTAGTGTCTTGATTAAGTGTCTAACATGTATCTGACAGTTTTGTGTGCTACTTTTCATTTCATTCTGTAGTTTCTGATATTCTCTAAAACCATTATATTTATCTTATACATGGTTATAAACAAGATTGTGGGAACCTTCAGTCTCCTGCTGTTACAACACCAAAAAGCAAAGTCACATATGGAAGAAAGCTTTTGTCGAAGTTTACTTTGAAAATAAGTACATGGCAGTAGTGTGAGAAAGTGTGACTAAATGCTTGTTCTAAAGGCTACAGAGGGAACAGGAGAAGCAGTGCTGTCCACTAGGTCCGGATCATCAGTTCACATCAAATAATGTCACTGAGTTATGCTAGTGAGGTTGTACCTACTTTAAGTCATAAAATTGGCAGTTACTGTCCAAGGGGAAATATTATTATCTCCTGACTGGAGGGAAAACATTAAAAAAAAAAAACCCAACCTTTCATTTCTTTAAAATGGATGATGTATACTTGTTTCTTGTGCTGCAGCGAGTTTTATTAGTTGTTTTAAAAACTCAAGATATTTGCTGTTTCTTTAAAAACATGACTGACAAAAACAAAGACCATTGTTATCATAGGAGTCGTGCTTCCTTGATATTTTTATTACTGTGAGCTTGAAGCATCCCATGCATACAGCATAAGAGTAATGGAATGGAAGATCAGCTTGCTTTGCTGTTGTCAAATGTGTGTTCTTAAAATAACCTTTTTTGGAACATGTTTCCAAGGGGCATGATAAATTTCTCCATCAATTGGTGTCTATAAGCCCTGATCCTAATTTTCCCTTCTAGCTTAAAGCTATGAATCTGCATACATGTCAATTTAAAATATGCAGAGTGTTCAAAATGCATCTTATTCATCTTGAATATTCCAGTTTTGTCTTTCTTCATTCCAAGCTGTTGACAAGGTAGATTTCCTTATCTTGTTTTATTAGATTGTTCGAATTGCCACGCATGATACTTGCTATAATACTTCTGTTTCATTTTTACTCACATTAGTATTAAACAGTAACTTTCTATTCTATTTTTGAAGTTGGTGACCTCTGAAGGATTTGGAACTCTGAAAGTTTCATTGGTGGAAAAATATCTGATATCATATTCTGGAAAGCCTATGGCTCATTAACTTATGTCTATTAATGGCTGCAAAATTCATAAACCTTTACATAATGATTTTCTTTAACTGTAGTGCTATTAATTTTTATGGTAATTTTAGTGTTATTTATGATCGTCAAAAGAGTCTGTTGGAAAAAGAGATAATTGCACAGGGCTTCCAATTTGTAGATCCTCTATGCCTTATAGTAATTGTTGCAAGCTCTATTAAAGATTAAGGAGGTTACAAGCTTTGACTTTATAAGGTGAAAGTAATTCTTTGAAGGGAAAGTTATATTATTAATAGTGATTGGAATTGATTACTCAGAGCTATAGTAATTCATTCATGGATTCCATTCAGTTTTACTTCTTTAAAGGTTTAAAACATTTCTGTCTAATCTGAGGGATCCTAATTTCCTTTTGTCTTCCTGCTTACCAGTTATAGGAGCTTTTACACTCTTAACCCCCCCCCCAAGCAAACAAAGAAACCCCAAACCCCTGTAATTAGAAACAGTTCAGATTTAAAAATTTAAATTACTATGTTAGCTTTAAAAAATACTGGAGAAAAAACAATCTGCACTTCTATTTATCTCTCCAGAACGTACAGAATGTGTGGTAGTTCAAGATCTATCTGTATATGGCTTACAGGTATTTAAAAAGACTATCGTCTAGATAACATAATACACCAGAAATAGAGCAGCTAGCAGATACTTTCCGTAAGGTGCATAGTAAATACCCTATATTTTGATCCTTTTTATATGCACAGGGTAAAGCAAAGAAACACATAATACAGGGAGGAGATGTTGAGTTTTAGGAGATGTTAGATTGTTTTACTTGGCATCCCACAGATTCATAGGTTCCTATAAGAAATTCCTTTTCTGTTCATAATTCAGAACTAGCACGAAAAGCTGCAGCCTGAAGTCTCATTAAAGATTTGCAGGTGAAGAGACTTCAGGGTCAGAGATTGATCAATCTGTAAGTTAGGATTTTTTTTTTTCTAGTGTAATTGCAATGTATGTAGTATCTTTAAAACATTTATTTCAGAGGTGTGGCACTATTTCTTGTTTTTCAATCTCATTCTGTGGGGGAAAGCAGTATTCCTTTAAAATGATTTCCATTGTCTAAGATCTACTTTGATTTTCAGACTTTCCAGCTATGGCTCTTTACACTACACAACCATCATGCATGTCTATTATTTGAGTTTAGCCTTCCATCTGCTAAGGCAGAACAATGATTGTAGTCTTGTCTATTTGTCAGTGTTTTGAAGGCTGTCATTATTTTCTAGAAGATTTTGAACTCGTACATCTGGTATGCATGGATGTTAGAGAGTCTAGGGCCATTTTCGTAAGAGTCCTCAGCTGAACTTTCTCTATTCACTACTTTTCTTATTATTACAAATCTTGTAGTGGTTTGGTGGCCTGTTTGTGTTAGTCTTGCACAGTCATGGCAGCTTTTCATGGGAGTTGTATATATTGGTACTCATCTAATTCTACATAGATGAATAGTCCCATAGGAGCTATTAATGCTGTTCATATGCATAAAGGAGAGTACATTTATACATGCTTATGGGACTTGGCCTATTGTTTTTATTACCTGAGAGCTTTTGATAGAAAGTAAACTACAGATACACCAGCTATTATTAAAATCCTATATTATCATAAATCACTGTTTAAATTACCATTGAGGTGTCTTTGCTGTTTTAACTGTATATTGTCTTGGGAGATTATTGTATATGCTAATAAATGACAGTCCTAATTGGTAGCACAAATCGTCATGCTGTCTACTCAATGATTACAGTTGTCTTCTGTTTGTGATTTAGCAGATATAACAGCATTTGGCATTGGAATTGTACAACTTTTTTTGTACGTTGTTTTAATATTTCTGCTTGTAAATTTTCTTCCTGTCACTTCTCCCTGTTTGTGTACTGAAACTGTTTTGTTTGGAGGAGGTTTTGCTTTACTCTTTCCCCATTTGAAATGTTTAATTCCCAACTTTCCCTTATCTTTTTCAGGCCACTATGTGCTTAAGGTCCATGAAGTGACCATGCCCCCATTCTTGGGCCAGACTCTCCCACCTGCCTTCAAACTCTTGAATTTTTCCAGAGAAAATCAAAACCAAGAAACAAAGAGTCTTTCAAAGTCACCGGCAAGTAAAAAGGATCAAACCCCACAGCCAGGGCTCTTATCCAAGGCACACTGAAGTCAATGGAATTTTTCCCATTGAATGCAGTGGAAGTTGGATTCAGTCTTTGCATCCCAGTCACCCTTGTAAGGTTTTTCATGCAGGAATGGGGCTTCAGTTTTGAAAATTGTAGTCTTCTAATAACCAAGAAAATAATTGACTTGGAGATCCATGTCGTGGTCATCTTCTTCCTATTAACATTTTAAAAGAAAAAAAGAGATATTCTCTGTAGAGAGTTGAGATACAGATTAAAATTTTTTATCAGTTCTGTTTTTCGGTATATGTTTGGGGGTCTGTTTGTTTTGAAGAATTTTGATCAAATAATATAGTAAATTAATTTTTGTGACAATTGTAATTGCATGTCTAATAACATGTTGAGATTGTTTCATGCAAGCCTAGTTCACGAATTACCTCTGTCGCATGAGGACAGCCAAGTAACATTCCTCAAACTGATAGAGAATCTACCACCTTCAAACAACCAGTTTTCAAAATAATTATTTATCAACTTTAAATCTTACTGGGTTTTGTACAAATTTACCTAATGATTGCAAGCAACAGAGAACATTTTCATTAGGAAAACTATGCTGATGCACTTAGCTGCTCATGTACATTAATGTCCATGTATTCACTGTATGAAGAAATTTTCACTTGAATAAGGTAGGAGTCCTCTAAAAGCCTCCCAATTAAGTCCAGTGCCTTTGTGTGTGGATCAGAGGTTGACATCCGTAAAGGGGAGCGCTAGAGTTAATTCACATCACTGAATCAAAATCCATAGCTAGACCTTATCTTCGATGTCCGTTGTTGAAGCGAATAGAAAAATTCAAAGTAAAAACAGATAAAGCACCTTAAATCTAACTCAAAGTTCTCCCTCAAGAGCCTCTTAGGGTAGAAATCAGCTTTAGAAATGCAGATATGGCATAGCAAGGCATGCCCATGGCATTCCGTAACTTGTAGTATCTTGACTTTTTTACCTTCAGAATACATCTGATTCATCATCATCACTTTTGCTCCTGCTTTGGAGATGTAAGAAAATGTGAAAGAAATAATAAATTTCAATGCACTCATTTTGTTTGAATAGTATTAGCAGTTGCAAATAACAGCTGTATTTGGCACTTTGCCTCAGTCTTCATTCAAGAATCTCAGACCTTCTATTCCTTGAAGTTATGGCCAAAATTTCACACCAAGATCCACTAGTTCACTATGAAGTCCCAGGTTTGATGCAGCTGCATTATACATGACTCAGTTAATCACAGTGGCTTTTTTGGGCCTTACTCTAATGAACTGAATGAAGGATAAATGAGATCAGTTGAATTACCTAGCATTTTACCACCTGCTTGGTGCGTACTTGGGTGATTACTGTGACTCAGCTGTGACGATAACCAGTAAGTTCTTGAGAACCCAATGATAACTTATATCTCTGAAGTTGTTGAGCCTTCAATTTCCCTGTAAGGATGGTTTTGTAGTTCTACAGGTGGAGAAACAGAAACTTGGTTAAATGCAAGGGATCACAGACCTTGGCAGTAGAACCCAGAAATCTTGACTTTTGTAGTCCTCTGCAATGCAACTGAATGATAGTTCTGTTATTTTACATCTCACTTTCATGAGATCTTCATTTATTCTGAGCATTATCGCATGCCTTTTTTTAACTATAAGAAAAAGCCCCTCGCTATGAAAGAAGTGATTTATCTGCAAGTATTGTAAATGTATGAGCTCCTTAGTATCATAGGTGTCTTGCTGCTTTGTCCCCAAGTAAATATACACCTGCCAACTTTATTATTAGCCAGAACTAAGATGTATTGTGTCCTTTATCAAATACATGATCAACTGCTATGTATTGACCAAAAGATACATCAAACCCTGTAATCAAAAAGGCTTCATCCTTCTTCGATCTTTCCAGATTTTCTCTCTTCATTTGCCCTCTGAAATACGCTTTTTAATGAGCAGAAAGCCTGGAGTACGAAGTCTTTGTACCAGTGGACCTTGTTAACCGGCCATTTGTGAATTCTTTTTAGAGTCCAGAATAATGAGCTACATTTCCTATTGATGTAATGGCAGCTTTCACTATGAAGAACCAGTCTTGTGCTTTCAGTTCACTTAATCAAGTTTTAACAGTAGGCGTTTTCTAGGTTAGCTAATTTTGAACAACTACATACTCTAACATCGTGTCTCTTGGGACAATAAGAACTACACAAACTGTGTCTCTTAGAAAAGCCGGATTTTCTTTGTCTCAGGCTATCCGTTTAGCAGTCTAATTTTCAGATATGTTATTTAACTCAGCTAGATCACTGTCCCTTTCCTTGCTACCATGCAGACACCAGCTCAGAAAAACAAAGAGAATAGAAATTCCTGATAATTCTTTCCCCAGTGACATTTGTTGCATCATGTGTTAGGATTAGGGAGACTGTATATAAGGGCCAAGATCTCAAAATGTAACAATAAATGAGACGTTTTGATATTTTGTAGTATTTCCATGTGGGTTTCCTCCTTGTGGAAACTGCATGCTGCTATGTGTTAAGTTTGAACACTTAGTTTGAGGGTGTAGGGGGAGTAACAATAAGTTCTGCAAGATGAGAATATTTAGTGGCTTGGCCTTTCATGTACTAATTTACTATATGGTACTCTGTAAAACGCCTTTCTTTGAAAATTGCTAACATGCAGACAGTTTTAGTGATAAGATTTTGATTTTGTTTTCATTTAAAGCTTAGGCACTTTGCTTAGAGTAATGTCCCAAGAGAGTCCCTGGTGTGAAGCAATTGCTAGCTGTTAGTCCTATATCACGACAAATTTTTAAATTTAGATTTCTGAATCTCCTGCTGACTAGCATCTTTCTTGAGACTGACAGTACTTACAAGTAGCCAGTCTCTCCTTAGCGTGGTAGATGTGCAGAATGGATCATTATCACACAGTATACTTTAAGGCTCAGTATGAAACACGAGAAAGACCTCAATATTGCTAGTGAAGATACGTAGGAGACACAGCTACATCACATTTTAATATGTCCTTTAGAGCATTGTAGTGCAAACAGTCAATGTGTCTCAGCATCAATATACAATATTTTATATACAACTAAGTATTGTTTTTATTCTTCCTCCTTTGTTTAGTTTGTCATAATTGAATGCAAAGTTGGGGCTGAGGGAGGTTATACAACAAATAATCTGTGATCTTTAAAAAATGAATGACCTTCCTATTTTATAGTGATTTTATAGGATTACAGAATGTGCAATCGAAGCCAAAGCCTCCTTTTGTGTACACGCCCCAGTGATGGCAAAGTAACAGACCACAACTAGTGAGAGAATCGTTTATTCTAATCTTGTAAAACACTCATGGGCTGTGGTGCTCCAGAAATCATAGGTTGTGTTAGCTGCATTTTTATACCTTTAAAGAAAGTTTATTACATTGTCAACTGTATTTGTTATCAATTCTCCGGAAAACGATTGCTGTGTGAATGGTACTGCAGGCTTATAGTTTATTAAAATGTACTGGGCCAAATCCTGATGTCAATGAAATCTGTTAAATTCCTCCCAGATATATTTTTTAAATACATAATGTAAAACAGCTGCTTTCTAAATAATCTGTTTCTCATGTCAGTAATTATATTTGTATAGATGTAGGTGAAATCTTAAATATGCAGTCCTCAAGGAGCTAGCATATTTTTAGAGACAACTTAAATGACCTTTCATCTCATTGTTTTTGCTTTTTGTTCATGTTGTCTACTTAGTTCCCCACTTGGAATTCTGTATTTCTATATGTGATTATGCTACTTAAAAGGGGATCTTCATTATTAATTTGAGTCTCTGAATGCTACAGTATTACAAACAGTGACTGGTTTACTGTTTCTAACTTTTACTGGTTTTTACCAACATAAATTGTACTCTTAATGTGAAGAATGCTCTTCGGTGTACTTGAATATAACTCTTTTCCCATTCTATCCCACAAACACTCCTCACAGATGGCTTTTCAAAGATTTTGAAGAGAATTGGTAATTTCAGTGTGCACGCTTTGAACAGATACTTATTGTGATAATTTTTTAAAAAATTACCTGTATGTTCTAAACTGATCAAATATTGAAGTAGGCATAAGGAATTATGGTTTCAGAATGCACATGCTTCCTCAGTTGTGTAAACTGATAGAATTTTACTGAAGTCAATGGCATTGTATGAAATCTTTTATATTTGGAGCGAGGATTTGTCTCTTTACTCACATGTAATAAGTTACTAGTATATGATATTTAGTGGAACTACAGTAGTTTACATCTGCTGAGGATCTGACCTACCTATTTTAAATTCACGCAACATCCATGTCCTTTAAGTCAGAAATGCTTTTTCAACTTCAGATGAAAAAACTGAAGCAGGGAAAGATTAATAATTTTTTTGATGGATAAAAACATAAAAATGGTAAAGCTGAAACAGATACCTATAAAGGTGCTTTTTTTTAAACCATTTTCCACTTCTATTCCTAGAACTTTTAATTTCTTTTTCTTCTATCTTTATCTTTTTTGATAGTTTTTTTTCAGTAGAGTTGAAATTGGCTCCATTTTTGTTCTTAGCACAAAGATTGTTCTGTTAAGCAAACAGAAAGGCAAGGAATTATGGCACAGTACTGGAAGTTACCCAAGCTAATCCATACCAGATAGCGGATATTTTTTCAATTCCAGCAAAACTAGTACCAGTTAGTTGATAGAAATACTCTGTGGGAGATGCAATAATCTGTGTTTAATCTTAAAGTAAATCAGTAACTAGCTGTATGTGTGTACTTCATGGCATTGCAGTTTGGTTGGTCTGTCTGCTATTTTAAAATACTGTTTAGAGAAATCAGTCACATGTAGGGTAGCATTGCTTTGTAGTCTATAATTTTTAGTGGTAATTGTATAGATTTGCAACAGAAGAAGAACGAGAGATTCTAGCAGGAAATTGTGTTGAAGATGACCTTGAATTTGAAGTCTTTCTGCATTTTTATAAGTATTTTCCCCATCATCATGTGGCTCAGGAGTGGAGAAGAAAAATGAAGGTAATAAGAAAGAAAGAGTTCTCTCTGTTTTCTTGTGTACATATGTTGTAATGAAGGTGAACCCAGAAAGTTGTTTAATGTTTTCCTGGCCTCTTCCAGATGTTGATCTTTACTCTTTCAAACCAAACTTTTCTGGAGGAATGTCCTTATTTTATTACAGATATATACAATTTACCCCCTAGCTATCAAGGCGACCAATTCTAATATGTTTAGAATTCCAGTTGCTTGGATCCCATCTGATTCTTCAGTCTTTGAAAAGGCCAGCAGGTAACATTGTTCAGGTTTTTTACAAGATTTTGATTTAAGGTTTTCTTAGTAGTGTAATGAAATACAGTTATTTTTCTTCCATAATAGAAATGTATTCTGTAGCCAGTTTCTCCCTAATTGTAGATCCCAGCAGGGACATATGGAACAGATGACACAGTTTGGCTTGCATGATAAATTGTGGCTAGGAGTATGAAAATACCTAAATAAGAGACCTCATTTGATCAGCAATCACCTAGTTTCAAAAGTAGTCTGTTAGGCTATAAATGGATTTACAATGGCCCAGTGTGGGGGCTGATTGGGAGATGATTCCGTCTGTAGCTCTGCAGTCAATGACTGGAAATCTCAAAGGAGTTAGTTTGGAAAGTAGAAGGAGTTTAAGAGTGTGCAGATACCTGTCTTTCCTGGCCATATGGGTAAGACCCAGTGGCAACCCTAGATAGCACTTCAAGCCATCAGGTCAGAGGAGATACAATCAACTAATACATCTGTCATGGAAGAAGGGAAAATGAATAACTTATTCTGAAAATCTTGATCAAGATAGGAGTCAGACAGCAGTTAATTCAGGAAATTAAGCCAATGAAAATCGAAATCCATACAGAAATGGTTTACAAGACAATAGGCCATTTTTTTTTTCCTGTGGCAAAATTTTTCATTTGGTGATTTCCACAGTATTTCAATAAAACTTTTTGCCTCTTTCCTCCCCTTGGCAACTATAGGCTACTGAGAATGTGACGCCATTGAGCAGCTTATCTGCTACTTGGACACTTTTTTTAAGGATAAAGTCTTAATTTAAATGTTTCTGGAGAGACATTCCCTTAATATTGCATCAGAGGTCTTCTGCATGTTGTTAACATACGGTCTCAGAAGCAATACTCTTTTTTGACCAAGAAAAACTTAGGACCAGAAGAACCCCAGCTCCTTTCATTACAATGCCAGAGCCAGAGGGAAGAGCATACAAGCCAAGAAATGACAACATCTTTTCTATGAAGCTATTTTTTCTCTGAATGTCCACGCATCTTCCTTGTAGTCTTTGGACCTGACAGTCATTTCAGAAGAAAATATTGTTTTATCAATGAGCTTCATGATGGTAGTAAAATCTGTAAAGGAGAGCGTAACTCTTCCTCAGTTTTCTTTAGTCCTGCAGAATTTATTGAATACTGAGAGTCCTATAGTAGTATCTAGAAGACAGATTTCCATATATGACAAGATGGTTGTTGATTTGAGAATCTTACATTTCAGCAGGATGATGTATTAAACAATGATATAGTCCACAATTTTTGAAGTAACTTCACAGCATCTCTGTACCCAATCACAATGTGCGTATAATCCAGAAAGATAATAGGAAGCATAGACATTATAATTGCCTCTTTATCCCTCTAAGGTACACAGGATTGGAAGAGATTTTTGAAGAGTTGGAGTGAAACCATTAGCTAAGAAGTGCAGGTGCACTGCACCTGCAGAATAAGGTTTTGTACAATGCCATTGAATTAGAACATAGATAATATAATTATTGCTTAAGGCTCAAGAACCAGTATATTAACTCTGGTAATTTTTCGCTTTATAGACATAAATAAGTTAGGATGTTCTGTTTTGGTGGGACCTGGATGCTGAAGTCCTCCATGGGCACTATTGAATGAATGAATCTGGGCACTCATACATGTGGGAGATGTGGTATCTTAATCCATTCTGGTGCTTGTAGAAACTGTCAGGCTCAAACTGATTTTTTTTTTAATGTAATCCCAATGATTTCAGTGGAATAACAGAAAATATAAATCAGGAGGAGTGAATAGGTCGTACTGATTGAATGGTACTAGCTGAAAGCAGCGTAGCTGTTTTTTGTTGTTCTATCAGGCACCCATTCATGAAGCATAGAATCTTTCAATTGAAACTGAGATTGTTCATCCTTAAATTTCTTATGGGCTGTAAAAGACGGTGTTAGCGTGCTACTGTTCTCCTACAATAGCCTAAACCATGTTCATCAATTTACATGTATAGGGATGTTTTAGCATACCATTTCAATTATAGCCAGCCACCACAGAGGTAAGAAGCAAGAGGGAAGCAAAGGTACGAGTGGAGCAGGACAAAGGGGAGTTACCAGTGGACAGACACGTTTCTCTGTCGCAGTTTTATTATCAAAGAGGAGTTTGCAAAATATTTGGATGCCGAATCTGCCAAGACACTTAGTGGCAGGATTGTCTTGTTTTATTCTTCCAGCTTTGGTTGCAGCCAACAGAAGGACTGTAAAAACTGGGGCAAAGTCTGGAATGATATTTCTGATTGTGTTGATTTTGCTGCAAGGACATACTCAACCCCAGAACAGTTTCTGTCTCACCCACATCACAAGGCAAATCCCTGATGAGGAAACTGTCACTGTCTTTTGGCTGTTTGATTGAATAGAATTTTTTATCCATAGAGTCTTGTGAATGTTTTCTGAATTTCAAGTACTGACCTAAATAATAACTTATTCGGAAGTCTTGAAGAAGGTAAGGAAATACAGTGAATTTGTTGACTTTTGATCTGTTTTATTCTAGGTGGGGAAAAAATACCAAAGTTCTATCTTGTTCACCAAATTCTGACATCCAGAACTACATAATACTATGAACCTGAATGTCAAATATTTAGAGACATCTCAGATTAGAAGAGCAGAATTCTAAAAAAACTTAAGGTTAAAACAACCTAGTAGAAGAAATTAGAAAAATAGCTGAAGATGAATGTCCAACACTGCAGCTGATTATATTGGCATAGTTCAGCTGACTTTAGTAGAGATGAGGCTATAGTACAAAAGTTTCAAAACACAAATTTCTCTTATTTATTGGGCTTCCTAGTACAGATAACCTTGTTAATTCAAATTTTAAAATTATATAGAAGATTGGAATGCTTGGCTTGCCCAGTGGAAACCACCATCCTTTCTTTTCTAGTCATTTTCTGCTTCTCTGAAGAAAATAAAAATAAAAGACAAATGTGTAACAGAGAAAAGCAATAAATAATGTTCCATAATGATCAATGATGAGGAATATGTGCTTGGAAACTGGGAAACAAATTGTTCCGGAAGCATGATTTGACACTCGTTAGTGCTTTTCTATAAGGCAATGCTTTTTGTCTCAGTGGTAGCACACGGGTGCTGTGGTTGCCATGGTAAGGTACATGTTTTGTTATGAATGCTATAAATAGTCACATCATTGGCCAAAAGCATAAGTGAAGATCCTGCTCTGGTCGTGTTTATTGTGAGTTTTGATCATGGTCACAAAGGCTAATGTGATGATTTACATGGTAAATTAAATGGGCATAAAGACAACCATCTTTGTGTGTTTCTGTGATAGAAGTATCTGCCACATATGTAGTCATACTCTCATAAATCATAAGTACTTCTGAACTTCTCTCTTTAACTGAGTGTGACTGAGATTTGGTATTGTCTTTCCAACATTCTGTCTCACAGGCTGTATCCCTGACCTAAGGCGAATAGGCTGCTGGGTGGATGTACATAGACCAGAACTGAAATTTAGAATATATAACATTTGTACCTAGATCTGCCACAGATGTGCTGCTGTTGAGTAATTCTCTATAGCTGAGAAGCAAAAGCAGTAGAAAGGGGTAAACTGTCTCCTGTATTGAGATGGAAAAGCTTAAGTCTTCAATGTTTCTGATCATTTTGAGATCTTTGGGTGAAGAATGCAAAACATTACTATGGCACTTCTTGACGTTGTGCATTTGGACTGTCCTTGTCATTGTGTACAAGTCAGGTTTTATAGTAGTATGAATATAAGGGTTAAAACAGGATTTTTTTCAAAGTTGTATGCAAGTTGAACTCCCCTTTAAAAGGAACTGTTGTCAGAGTAATTCCAGATCCACTCATGTTAATAAATAGCACATAACACTGCAGTTTCATTGCTCTAAGGAATGGCAGAAATGCAGAATGAGCCTCTCACAACACTGCCACACTCCTTTGATTATAAAGAATTGTTTCGGTTTTCCTGTGTAATTCAGTCAATTTTTTAAAAATTTGGCATCATCTCAACCTAGTGGGAGGAATTTTTCAGGACTGAAAAAGTATGATGATAAAAAAATGTAAAAAATTTTAAAAACCCGCTCCCATCTCAACCTCCTGTTCCCCAGTTAGAGCTTTTACTATCTAAATTTTCCTATGTCATTTGGAAACATGGCAGACCTGAATTTTCTGTCTGTTATGTCAGTGCTACAAGATCTGTAGGAAAGTCTGTAAATGTTTGTTATGGAAAGATTTGCCTAATCATCCCTGTAAAATTTTTGAAAAGCTAAGAAAACAGCCTGCCACTTAGTGTATGACATGGTGATACAGAGCGCCATACCAGGAGAGCTATCCTGTTCTCAGTAATTGAATTTCTGTTACAAAACACATGCTTACTAGAAAACACACAGGGAAAGATTATGTCCTCTTTGAGTCCTAGTGAACACGGTGTAAAATTAACCCTTTATGATGATTTGTGGGGTACTTTGGAAAACCCGGAGAAAAAAATTTCCTAAATACACATGTTTTCTCAATTATACCACCTTTAATTCCAAAGTAACTCCATTCAATGTCTGTCGGGCTGTCATTTAGTATCAAGAGAGCACAGTCCAGAGTTGTAAGAAATCTTTTTCCATTGCTATAAAGGAAAGTTGCATATAAAACAATTCCCTGTGATTCAGCATAATACTTACTAAAAAATAAAAGCCTTCCTCACAAGCTGTCAGTTGCTGGGTGCTCAAAGTAGAGCTTGAGTGATAAGCTAAGGCTGAAGACATCTTTGCATTCCAATAGGAGCAGTAACTGCATAGTGTCTTGGCTGCCTTACTATTACAAAATAGAATATATGTACAAAGTTATGGAAAATGGAGCTGTGTGTGATTCCTGGGGACCTTGCTGAAGGAAGAGAGTGAGATAATTAATAGCTAAATCAGAAAAACCTTGCTGAGGCCAGAATAGCACAGATTTAAAAAGGTTCTGAAGCATTCATCAGCACTCACTTTCTAGCCTAGTGAAATTTTCTAGTGATATTTCTCATTCTGATATGCCATGCTCAAAATTTGCCTGTAGTCAGAGGAGTTTTTACACTTCTTTACAATGGTGGAGAGTTTACTAACTGAGAAAATAAGATGGGTGGACAGATTAATTCCTTATGGAAATAGGCACGTAGATCTGATTGTTAGCAGCTTTGTAATCGTATGCTGTGGCGGTAGTGTATGTAAGATAATGATTGCCAAGCAGTAGTCTTTCTCGTTCTTCTCTTTGGTGCTGTGTGTATCAGTGAGGTAAGTGACGACTTCTTGTTTGTCAAAGTATTTGGTGTTGTTTCCCACAGTATGTTCAGATTATTGCTTTACTAATTTCCTTGGCTTCTTTTCAATTTACGTCAAAACAAACCAACATCAAGTGAAACTTTTGATGTTTATAGCAATACAGAAAATGAATCAATGTTTTTCAGCTATATGGACTTAGCCTGAAAAAGCTGAAAGCACAGGAAACAATTGCAATATGAATGCACACATCTGCTCACAGAAAGTGTTGTAATTGTTTATGGACTTGTAATTGCAGGAGTGCTCAGCAGTGTTACATGATGCATGCTCTTGGAGTGCTGGAGTGGCAGCTCTGGACACTGTTTCATGAGATTTCAAGAGCAGAAGCAGAATAAACTTGCCGTTTCCACCTTGGAAAGTTCACTTTGCTTTTCCTGTTGAGATTGCTAGCCAGACTGCTTACCAGTACCAGTGTGGTATAAACACCTCTTAATTAGCAGCTGGGTTGAGTTTTCCAAATCATTGTAAACAATCCACTGAATATCCAGCAGAAGCCAATCGATTTCATTTGTTACTGAATGTCTTTGGTTAACTAGCAGCAATACCCATTATACAATTCTTTTAGTCCTTTGGCTAGTAGGATCCACTTCAGCCTTCTGTCTCCTTTAATTCTGTGGCTATCAATAGCAGTGCCCTTTCTAACACAGGTGGAAGGAATGCATAGGAATTAGTGTTTTAGGAGCTTCGTAATCTTGAGCCATCATCCTTCTGCCACAGTTATTACTCTGGCCCATGTCCCCCTTTTTTCTGTCATACAGAAAGAGAGAGTGTATTATGTAGAACAGGCTATAGCTGAAGGCTTTCTGGTTTAGAATGAGATTTATGTACCTCTCAAGATTAAGCAAGGGAATGAAGAGGATTGGGAAATGTTACAACCGTGATACTAGTATTTTGAGAAGTACAATGAAAGCTTTACCCGTAACACTTCAAATATTGCCATTGTTAATATATTCTGAGGGAGAGCTGAATGCAGATAGAAAAAGTTTCTGGGGTGTACAGCAGTAGAAATGCTATGTCTGTCTTTTTCATTCTTTGTAGACAGGACGAGCAGTTGCTAAAGCAGTTGCTTTTGAAAAATGAGTTAGCAGTCAGCATATCTGGAATATATTTTTCAAAAGTTTGGAGCGTTTCCATTAGTATGCAAGTACCAAGAAATATTTCATAAAAGCCAGTTGGCCTCACAAACTTTGAATGTAATACCAGTTAATTGTATCAAGTTGCAGTTGTTTTAATGTTTTCTATGTAAGGGGTCAGAGTTCCAGCAAACATGTTTCTGGAGTTGTTGGCAGCTCAAAGAGAAAGGCTGCTTTATTGCTCTTTATTGCTCTTTCATAACTGTTCTGATTTCCATAGCCAAGAAAGCACCATTAGAGTTTTTATTATTTTTAATTTTCAAAATGCTTTAGAAAATATATTACACAAGGACACCTGCAGGAGCAGAAAAGTTCTGAAGTTTTGGAAACGTATTCTGCTTTGGAAAGAGACATTTTCTTTTATATGCTAAAGAAAACACAGAATTTCAAAACCTTTATTTGTGGCTTTGTAGCAGTGCTAAACTTTGCTGGTCACATCTTCACTGTGCTTTTAAACCAAGACCAATCTTAGCTTTCATTGCATCTTCACTCCCATTTGTGGTTTTTAAGAGGTATTATTAACCCAAATTTGATACACGCCCTCAATTCCTAATACACGTGATGTTTTCCCCTTAAATTTTTTATCTGTTCTATGGGTAGAGTCAATATCTTTTAAGAGGGACTGCAGATGTAACTGTCAGCTCCCCTGGTCCCATATCAGGATAGAATTATGTAATCACAGAAATCAGAGATGGAAAAAAAAAATCTATTAGGTCATCTTGTCCATCTTTTCTGCCAGTTCATAATGACTCCCTGCAGTATGTTCTCCAATGAGTTGTTTAGCTTAGTTCTGGGCAGTTCTTTTGAAAGGACTGCAAAGCCTTTCCTATGATTCTCACTAAGTATCTTTCACTTCTCTGTTTTCAGTCTTGTATGACAGGGCCAGATTGTATCCGTATTACTCCTGTAATGCAAATACAAGAGCAATTGGCATTTTTGTTGAATAAATTATTTGGGTTTTAGGACCAAGCCTACATCTTCTGGTTTTGGTAACTGCCTGAGGAAGTAAATGGCAGCTAAGAATTTCTGCAGTAAATTTCCCCTGTTCTTGTATCTTCTACAAATAGTTCATGATTTCTGCGTATTTACTGGCAATTTGCTGAATTGTTTCTAGGAATAGTTCTTGGTCTATGGTTCTTTCACAAGCAGTTTCAAGTGACCCAGAACTGAAACGACAACTGGCTTGGTTAAGTACTGAGCATGTGACATTTTATATGCCCTGACAGGTTAAAATTAACCCAGTTCAAGCGACAAACATGGCAGCAGGGAAAGAGTGTCTGGCAACTAATGCAGGAGGCAAGTCTGATTTTTAACCCTGGCCACACCATTGAATCATAAGTAATTTCATCTCTTTGTGCCTCAGCTTGCAATATATAAGTACTGTCAGAGGATGAAATGATGGTGAAGTTACCTTTCTCAGTAAGCCTTTGTGAGACTTTGAAATTCCTGGATAGATGGTGCTAAATAAGAACAGTGATCATCACCATTGTCTGTAAGGATTATTTAATAACTTAAACTCAATTGGATTTAGAAATTTCATCTCCACGTTCCACTCTGCTGCTTCAGTGCCAGAGGAAAAATTTTATAATAGGTTGCGGGAGTACTGCTGCTCCCCAGACTAACAAGTGGTAGTTGCCTGTTACGCAAATGTTCCCTTGTATTGAACTGCCTCTCCTTGCCTTCACATTAAGCAACATGTTTGCGTTATTGGATTGCGTTGACCACGTAGAGGTCAGAGAGCAGAGTGTAGAATTGCACAGTGCCTCCCATCCACTGGAAGGGAAAGCAAGAGTGTGAGAGGAGGTCAGCAAAGGACTGCAATGCAAACAGCTAGACATCGTTGTTAAATCAGATTTTGCAGTACTTGACAGCTCTACATACAGATATATAAGGCGCTGCACTCAAACAAGAACTGATAAAATTTTGTAGATCTTGGTTCCAGTGTAGCAATTGCATATTAGTAGCAAGCAGACTATGTGAGAAGACTCCAATGTAGCAGATTTCTGTAAGACATGGAGGAGTTGGGTTTTGTGACTTGGAGAAAACAGCCCTATGAATTCCCTTGTTTCAATCTGCAGCCATATGTTAATTTTCACATATTCTGTGAGTAGGGCAGAAATGCCTTCTCATAGGGTATGCTAATTTCCTTCCTAGGGATCTTTGTGCATCATTTCTGTGAATGTATGGCTCATCTGTCAGAATTTTTCAGACAGAAAAAAATATGGCTTATGCTTTTGAGAGGCAGTGGACACAAACTGAAATACTTTTTTCTTATGTTTAAGTAGAATTTCCTGTATTTTTACTGTGAGTGTCATTGAACAGTGGAACAATTTGACCAGAGAGCTTGCTTATGAAGTCTCCATCCTCGGAGATACTGAAAATACGACTGGACAAGGCCCTGAGCAACCTCCCCTCTTTGATCCTGCTTTGAGCAGGGAGGTTGGACTAGAACTCCAGAGGTCTTTTCCAACCACATTGTTCCTATGATTTTGTGATTATCAGAAAGGCCCCAAACTTGGAAAAATAGGGATTTGTCTCTTGGAAAGGGACAGGAGTATCCAGATATCAGACAGCTAACTTAAAGTTTTGGATCTTCTGTATCTGTCTTTCTGAAAAATATTCTGGCTAAGTCCTAGATTAAAACTTGGGGTTTCAAATAGAACGACACCCTCATTACATTGTTTTTACTCTTCAGTCTTATCATGAAACCTAGTCATTGCCACTCCTGGTCTTGATTTCATAAGTTTCCTTTAAATTTCTAGACAAAAGAAACAGCCACTGCCCACAAGGGGCTGCAGTGAACTTCTGTTATCCCTGTATTGGCCACTCCTTTCTCAGGAAGGCCCTCAGGATTGCTGAGTAATTGTTAATCTACAGGAGCCTGCTCTCCTCTCTGCTGTCCAACCAGTCACGAGAGACCATAATCATCAGCATTGCCGTTCTTTCCGTGATACCACATGTACGTAGTAGGAAAGTGAGGGAGGAAGAAAGTCTCTGGTAAATCCAAACCCATGCTGCTGCTCAGCAGCAACTGCTTTTTCATAAAGCTTGTATGTCCATTATAGGATACTTTAGCATCTTGCAGAATGCAAGGCAATATATAAATATTGATTTCATTAAAAATCCTTTATGTTCTCATTAAGTGGTCATTTTGAAGTAGTAGATTATGAGTTTTAGAAGGTTTTGAGAGGCATATAATAATGTCATACAGTCTTCATGGTCTGTTGGAAAGAATTTCACTGTTTAAAAAAAAAAACAAAAAACCAGCACTCCTCTATGGCATTGTGGAATGATAAATAAGTAGGTGAGAGCTTGCCCCAGGAGCTTAGCTTCTGGTTGGGCTTAACGTCAGTGCAATAGTCTCTGCAACAGGAAACAGGTTTTTCCCATAATGAACATTTTTCCAGTAGGAAGAAAATAAGACAAGTCTCAATCTTATGAACACATGTAGACTTTTATGACCAGAGTGCTCTAATTTTTTTTCCCTTTCCTTTCTTTTCCCTAAGTATCCAGTTTAAGTAGCATTATTCTGATAGGTAGTAAAGCACAAATGTGATGAACAGAAGAACTCTACGTGAGCGCTGGTAGCTCACCCCCAGAGAAATGAACAGCTGGTTTACTTTGGCAATTTTCCAAAACCCAGAAAGAGTTAAATCGCATTAACTAACTTTACAAAGAACTAAGACACTTGTCTTCACTGTGACTGCAGTGTCTTCTCTTGAAGAACTTACTGTTTTAACCCTGTCTATGCCTTTTGAGATGCCTCTGGATCTCAGTCAGGGACACTACCCTAATAAGGATGTAAGGAAGAAATTGCATGGGAATTGTGAAGAAAAATAGGTGGTTCTGCATCTTCCTACTGTAACTTTATTTCCGATTTATTTATATGTTTACCTAATAATGCGAATCAGAACGGATATAAAGAATTGTTGGGGTTAAACTGGAAATGCTCTAATTACTGCCTGGAGGGGGAAGGAGGATAGACTAGTGTGAGTGTGTGAGAGCTATCTGGCATTTGGCTGCATCCCAACACAGAGAGGGTACAAGGCTCTCGCTGTGTTTCCTGCCTAGGGTGGGGTCACCTCACATGCCTTCTCTCTCTTCCACTTTCCCTTTGTCTTGAAATTGCTTTTGGTTAACATCTGGAACTTTTTTTTTCTCATCAACATCATTTCCTTAGCTAGAGCAGAGCATTTTCGTGATTGGGGAATTCCTACGGTTTGAGATCAGCCAGAAAAAAGTCAGAGAGGTTTTGGCTTCACTTCCCTTCTCTCTCTTTTTTTCTAACATGAGAAGAAGTGTGTCTGAAATTTCTGTAATGCTTACTTCACTGAAAAAAAATAAAATTCCTTAAAAGGAATACAGCAAGTTCAAGGTTTTACTAGGAACTTTTGTTTATCTTTGGGACTCTAAAAGCTATTACACGGTACAGTCTTAGGGACACAGTAATGTAGTTTAGTGTCTGTAGCAGTTCAGATCTGAAAACATGAAGTGTGTTGTGAACTCCACTTACGAATCACAGCTCCTCTAGGAAAGTGTATGAGAGGTATGTGGGGATCATCCACCACTGAAGAGGAAGGCAAACGCTTTTAACTTCAAACACAAACGTTTAAAACAGAGTGAAGAGTCTGTGGGCTTTGGAATTTCCATGGGAATGTAAGAAATGGAATATGTTTGTTACATTTGGAATTGAATACTGAGCTGGAAACCCAAACTTTTCATGCTGTCACTTCTTTAATAAAATCAAGCGGTAATGAAATTTTTGTTGTTTGTTGCACCCAGAAGGAAGCCTTTCCTAACCTAAGTTCCCGTGAGCGTGACATACCAGAGCAAGAAAGAGCGGCTTCTGCTTAATAATACCGTGTCTTGTTCAGTCCAAACACACTTTTGGTGCCTTCTCTGCTAGATAGAAGCCAGTGTTGCATTAGTCGTGGTTACTCAGTTGTTATTTTCAGAGTGCAACATACTGTAATGATTCTTGATGACATTCTTTTTTCATGCTACCTTTTGGTGCAGTCCTCAAGTGTTTACTCTTTCCACACAGAAAATTTTTGCACCCCAGACTCAACTTTGTTGCAGTTTTGTCCTCTTTGTGGTTGGCATATAAAGTTATTGGAATGTAGATGGCACAGAACTCCTAATATTTCCGAAAGTTGTGTTTGGGGATTCTCAGCCGTCATATATTCCTGGAAAGAGAGAATGGTCTGAGGTATATAATTGGGTTTCACTGATAAGGAAGGGATAGCGTCATTGGAAATGCCTCAAGTAGAGAAGATACATCAGCAACTGCTCATCTCCCTCAAAACTGTATTTTTAAAAAGTCTCTCTTTGCTCACCCAAATTTCCCTCTGTTTCTTTAGCTAGTAATTTTCTTTGTAGTTGTGCTGTTTTGAAGTTCTGTAGTTGTGAGGTGCTGGGAGGTTTATACTGTTACTTGGCTTATTCTGGGAGCAGAAGATGCTAGTCTCTGCAGTTGCTTAATAAAAATCAATTAAAATAGATATACAGTGATACTCGATCCCCCAGTACCTTTTCTTCAGCTTTGAGATAGCAGTTACATCAAGTATTGAGATGTAGACCAATGTTGTATGGGATCTTTTTTGAAGTCATTACATGGTTTTAACTAATCCTATTGCTAGTACCTTGAAAAATCTATTGCTCTCATTTTCTCCTTCACCTACATGCACATACACTTTTAAAATGTGGTGTTCACAATTTTAGCAACCTACAAAAAGCAAGTTATATACAGTCAACTTGGAAACAGAGTTAAATACCCGTAGGGAGCTGTCCCACATAGTATTTCACTCCAAACAAAATAATACTCAACCTTGAAGTTGCACTTCTTATCATCAGTGCACTATTGATACAATAAGCTATTTGAGTCTATATAAAGGAATATTACGTAGCTTTTATAAGCATGAAAGCAGCACGGGAGATGCAACATGGTATGTCCGAGGCTAAAGAGGTAGTAAGTAGCAGAGCTGGTGCTGGAGTTCAGAGATTATTTCAAATGTTAGGAACTTCAGCATAGGTTTGCCAAATCATACAAGGAAGTTGGGAATGTCAGTCAGGCATTCCATTTTGGTGACTTTTATATAAACTGTCTCATGTCTTTGTGCTGTCTGTGAATAACACTAGCTGTAGTACCAATGGGGGTACTAGTACACTTGTTGTTTCTGAGTGACCCTATTCTGTTTGACAGAGTCTTGATACTGTTAGTACTTTGACACACTCTCTAAATCTTACAAGTGACTTAATAAATACTGCACGCTTCCAAAAGGAATTAAAATTCCTCTTGCTTCGATGATCTATTTCCTAAGAGTGAAATGATCTTAACATTTCTTTCCAAATGTTTTTTAGACTCTGTTCCTCCTTGGCTTTCCCTCGTTGTGAAAAGCTGGTTTTGGTTTCTTGGCCTGATTTTTCACTCACATAGTTAATCTTCCTCTGGCTTCTGATAAGCTGCCAAGTGTTTAAAATCTGCTTTGGTATTCCCTTGTAAAAGAGGTTGGATTTACCAGAGTTCATCACTGTAAGCTACTTCTGAATTTTCAGTGTTTATTTTGCTATAAGATCTTTCTAGCAAACGAACAAACAAAACCCCCATTTTACTGGTTACTCGTTGTCAGGAATATGAACTGTCATTGCGCTTCTAATGAATTCCATCCTTTCCTCTAGCACAAACATTGCTCTCATCATTTGTAATGATTTCGTCCAGACTCAGTGGGACTCCTGTCTCTGAGCTGTTGCAGCTATTGGCTGGTTTTATAGCTCTTAAGATGTTGTTAGACAGGCTACATGCTTTATGTAGATCATTCTGGAGATACTTCAAATGAGCTTGCTTCATATCTCAGTCAGCAAACTCTGCTCTTAACTTCAGGCTAATATTCAGAATTTCTTCACTGGAAGGGGCGGTTTCTTCTTTTACTGTGCTGTCACAGTACTCATACATTGCAGGCATAGTTTACCCACTGTACATTAATTAGTAGCTTGGCTTTTGCTGTAGTGAATGTGGCTCTGAAACGCAAATTTATAGATCTGTACCTACAGGACACATTTATCATCATCTGGTCTGGCTTTCTGCAAAGCACAGGCTAGAGATTTATACCTAGTCACAGAATCAATTAGGAAGATATTTGATGAATAGGAATCTGGGCAAGAGGAGTAGATCCTTTCATCAGATTTCATTAAAAAGCTGGTCATTTGTCACTTGTCGTTTTGCAGCAGTACTGATTTATAGGTGGAAAATACTGATGTTAGGGTGATAGATTTTTGGGTGTTCTTTGTGAATGATAAGACTTCCCTGAAGTATATTCATCAGTATGCTAGGTGAATATAGAATGTTGTGGGAGTATTGGTGCCCATGATACTTTGTGCATGTTTCTTACACAGGCTAAAAGATTTGACTACCAAGTGAGGAAGTGGTCATTCTTGTCCTATACCTGAATATTCCTATGATCGTCCCATTTCATTTTATAGTTCTTTGTGAAGAGCTTTCTTACTGTGTTCAGATGTATGGTCTTGCACTTACAGAGAAAGGTCCTGTTGCTGTTGGTTAATTTTTCTTGCATTGTGTATGGGTTTGTGCAAATGGGAATTTGCTCAGCCTCTGTGTCTGCCAACGTATCCTGCCTCCCGTGGTGGTGACCGTCTCTAACAACCAGCAGCACACATGCATGTGTAATTTGCCTGGACAGCAACTTGGCAATGCAATGATATCATCCTTCTGTATACCTACAAAATCTTTTATAGCTGGCATTATGAAGTTACAATCGTACTTGCAAAACACCTTTTTCACAATGATATGCTTCACTAGTTCCTACTGAGCAGCTGTTTATTCTGTAGGCAAATTCATTAGAATAATTACACCATTTGGGGAATATTCAGAGTTTTGTGAAACCTCCAGGGTACTTTTTTTTTTTTTTTTTTTAAGTGGCAAGCATTTGCAAACATTTTTAGTGTATTATTTTTAACTTCAGTTTAATTTAAATTATTTAATTTGTGAAACAATGTTTTTTAGAAACCCAAATCTAATTATAATAGAAGCCTGTGCTATGCTATCAGTAAGATGTCTAGCTGGAATACCACTGCTGGTTGTCTCCTAGGGAAGTCCTATATTTTGTGAGGCAAGCATATAGCAGGGAGCCTCCCAGGATGTCTTTAGTCACTGCAAATTGCAATTTGGAACCCGATACTTCCCATATTTCTTCACACAGGCTTTCTGAATCTATAGCCCATTAATTTACCTTTATTCTCTGCAATAGTATTTTGTTTGAAAATATTGCATGTTTCTACATCTTTGCTGTTGTGTTTTCGTAATATAACATATTTGACTTTTACCATCACAACAGGTTGGTGCTGCTGTGCTAATGCACGTGTAAATTGAAATTGTATACACAGAAATAGAGAACAGGCTCTGAAACGAAGGTCTGTGGACTAGGTTTGGCATACAATTATGAGCTGGATGAGAAGCGGGCTAGAAATAGTGTTTCACTAGGAACTAGTCCTGCTCATATGCAATTACCCATGTGAATAAAGGCTACTTAAATGATTTTGCATTGTGAATTTGGGCTTTGTGATAGCACAGGTTGGCCTGAATGGATAAGCTAGAAAAGCAAGAAGTTCCCCTCCACTGGTTAAAGAGCATGTCTGTAGTAATACTGCTCTGTTGGTTACTCAGAGGCCTTTGACTACTTACTGTCTGTGGCAGCAAGCTGCCTGCCTTTGCCAAAGCAATTATGATTCATGACTCTAATTAGTTTTCATTTTTTCTCTTTTTGGAATCATTTTCTGTAAGATGATTTAAGGAAATGCACAGTCAACCAGTCAAGTGCATAATTCATTTTTATTTGGAGAATACCAAAGTTGGAATAAACCACATCAAATTAAATGTGCTTCATGGCTCCACAGGCGTTTCTGCCTTTTCTAACAGCAAAGGTCTGACATGCAAGTTACCGTGGGATAGAATATAAGTAAATATGTGGGCAGTTATTATGGGTAGTAAACAAATAAGCTCGTGTATTATTTACTTCCAGTAATTTAGGTTATTGATCCTAAGAACTGAAAAGCAAAATGCCTGCAACCAGAACTGGTGTAGCTGGTTTTGTTACGGCCGAGGACCCTGATCAGGACCCATTCTCTTAGGCGCTGGAAAACTGCTTAATAAGAAACAGTTTTCTTGCATTTCTCCATGAACATAATACAAAGAATAAACCAGATACTGTACATTGTGAAATGAGGTTTCAGTGAAGTAATATTCCCCTAGAATAATGAGTAAATATTTGCAGAAGAAATAGGAGTAATGCGCCTTTCTAAGCACCCAGTAGGTATCCTGGCTCCTTCAGGATATATTGGAAGACTTTTACTTGCTCTTTTAGAATGAAGGCATTACCCTCCTTAAACTGTCATGGATGTAAAATTTTTGTGTGTGTGTGTATATATAAAACATGCACAGTATGTCTGACTCTTGCCATTATTTATTTGCACACAGCACAATCCCAACTTCTTTAAGTATTTTCGAAGCACTTGCAAAAACTGAGAAAGTATCTGCTCTGTCCTCAGCGTTGTCCTTGTGCTGTATATGTTCAGATACAGAGAAAGTGGGAAGCTTACTTGCTCAATGCCTCTCTGATATCTTTAACATTTCCTTCTCAGGAAGACAGACGATCTCTATCGTGTTTAAAATATCCCCACGTTATCCCCACACGTAACTGTGATGACACATCCTCTGGTTTTCATTAGCGACATATTCACTTACTAACTATTGTTTCTAATGTTTTGAACTGGCCTGGATTGATGTTTATTATTAAGGCCTGCAAATATTATTCAGCTCAATGCTGTTCTTTATTGCAAAAGAAAAGCAAGCAATTTCGTTTGGGAGTTCAGATTTCATGCACATTCAAAAGCCTGTGTTTTAAGCTTTGTGTTTGAAGAAGGTTTTTTGTCTTTCACGGCACGTTTCCTTTCCTTTCCTCTTTATTTAGAATATTAGCTTTATTGGAAAGTTAAAGTTTTTGAAGTGCCTTTTTGAACTGTCTTGGACCCAGTTGTCAGCAAACAGTTAAGGTTCTGGTTTAAAATGTCTTTTGCTTCTGGGCTGCGGGAATAAAAGAAAAATTAGTGGTATTCTCAAAATTCATACTGCCAAAGCCAGCTGCTAGTGAATTTTTAACATTCCTTGTTTGGTTCTGAAATGTAGAGTCATCCAGTCTCTAATATCCTCTTTACCTATTAGTTCGTCAAGTAGCATTTTGAAAAGGCTTAGAGCAAAAAGAAAGTTGTTTGTAGGTAGCAAAAAAATTGCCCTCTGCTTGTAGCAACATTTTAGGAACAGCCACCTAGCATTTCTTCTGTGTTGTTGCTTTTCAGTGTTCTTTGTGTGAGTCTTTCACATAGCAACAGAGTGGTAAAAACATTTTTAATAGGCAAATGCAAATGTAAAATAATAAGCTCCAGTTTCATCACCTGGTGCCAAATTAGAATCTTTATTTCATTCAAACTTGAATACTGACAAAACGTCAAATCAATATTGGCCATTTTAATTTTGAAAATATTTAGTTGATATTCTGTTTGACTTTTGCACGTATGGAAGTCATGTGGCCCTAGAAGCTAAAAGTTAATATCTTATGGGAGAGTATAGTCCTGTGTTTCCAGCATAAGACAAAACCAAGAAATACAGAAAATAACACTGAATACGACAGACATTCCGGAAAATGAAAGAAACATCAAGATCTCAGGATTTTCACTGTTGATTAAACCTGTAAGGCTTTTGAAGTTCATATAGCTGTAATTACGAGAACAGTTTCTGCCACTAACCAATGTTTTTTCACCAAGCACTTGATCCATGAGATATGTCCATTTTGCTGTCTAACAAGAAATAAGTGCTTATTGAGGGAATCTGCAAGATCCACCAAAGTACAGAAAAGTTTTAACTGATGCATAGGGTGTTGTGTTGATTCTTTTACATAAATGTCAAAGTCAATCCATGACCTTTTTTATTACCAATAATCTAAATTGCTAACAGGAAAAATAGAACCCATGCAACAGTTTTCTGATTTATTTATGATTTAAGAACAGTTTTATCAAATAGCCATGCCTCAAAATAAAAAACATCTGGTTGGCAGAAGTGCCCCGTCAGCAGACAGCAGCAATTACGCTGAGGCCAAACAACAGCTTAATTAGTTACAAGGCAGGCCAACTGACAAAGAGGGGAGCTGTTCAAAGCTAAATAAGTCTGTGGCTAAATTCATCCTTTTAATTAATGTATCCCCCCCTGCCGCCACACCCCCCCCCCTTTTTTTTTTTAACTTAAATCTCAGACCGGAAGAGGTTTTACCAGGAGTGAAATCAAGGCTAAACTTTGACTAACAGGGTGGACTCCAACAGGAAATGTTGATCTGTATTAACATTTTTGCTTTTAATTTAACTTGCCATAACATATGCAGTGAGCTCCAGCTATTTGAATGAGTTTTAGTGAGGGGGACTGGTGGGATGACAAACAAGAGGGTATTCAAGCAAAAGGCTACTCACTTAGCCTGACAACCTTTCAATTTTCCTTCTCCTTTATTGTCAATATTTGTGGAAGAACTTCCAAGCTTGTTTGGCTCTTTCTCCAACTTACTACTACCACAGCTATCTATACATATAGTCTAACTGCTGTTGTGTCAGAACACTGTTATGTCTGAGATGGCTTTTTTCTTTGTTATGTCCCTGTCAGGACTCACCAAGTGGTTTCCACAAAGTCACTTGGGATGTCTGTGACAGAAACGTGTTTTCTGAACCACAAGCAAGCATGCAAACCAATGGACACTCCCCTCTCTTCATGGGGTGGTATAATCTTATTCTGTTGTTATATATCTAATATCATATATGTCAAAGATGAAAAGACCCAGAGGGGCTTGACACATTCGTACCTGTTGCCAAATTTCATTTTCAACAAAAACCAATGGTGTTATTGTAATAAATTGCACACACAGCATATAGTGGTTTGCCAGGCGCTATGTCTGTTGAGTTGCTGATGAAGTCACAGATTTTATAGTTAGTATTGACTCCCTCTTTGGTTTTGCTTCATCCAGCAAGGGAGTCTTGAAAGCTGTGGGAGTTTCTCCTCCTCTGGGACTTGTTACATGTTCTGTATTTTCTATTAGTAATCAGGACCTTTGTCAGCCAGATAGTGAGTATAGTATTTTGTTCATGTTGCTAAGGCCCACGTTCTTATAATAATTCGGATATCTAATGCGTAGATATTTCAATTCATATCAAGATGTAAAAAGCATTAAAATTTTGGATCTGCATCCTCTTTATAACAAATACAGATGAAAACAATCTGTTGTCAGATGATTGTTATGAAGATAATAAAAGGAATCATTTAATGTTTGAGAAGATCAAGTTAGCATCTAATTTTTAGAATAAAAGTCAACATTTTATCTCGTATCTTGTGTCATCTTACATACGTACAGCACCAAATAATATAGGCTTTGATTTTTTTGTTTGTTTGTTTAGGCAGCATTGCAACTGTGGAGACAGTAATCTAGAACCTGAGTTCCATGTGTATCTTTCTTCCAATCCAGAAGACAAAAGCAATGCTGTTTAGCTTATCCTGTGTGTGTGTGGTGTTGTGTTGTGCCCGCCCCTCCTTTTTTTTTTTTTTTTTTAATTGATGCAGGAAGGGCAGGAACATATCTTTTATTTTACATTTCAAAATATACAGGAAGAAATGAATGGGTTGTAGCTATTGCGAGCGCTGTTGCCAAAATGAACTGGAGGATGTAAGGGAACTGCACTCTTTCTGATATTGCTGATGATTTCCTGCCCTTACCAGTGCTCTTACCAGACACTTAACCCATAACCGCCAGAAATAATCCTGATTTTCCCTTAATTCTGGAGAAAATGAGGTGTGACCCTGAAAAAATGAAGCCTGATTTGCTCAGATCTATAGGGAAAGTATGGGGTCTTGCCAGACTCTCCCAACTCAAACTCAAAGCCAAGGAACTGGGTGCCTAATATTGGTGTCCTGATCCTTTTTGGCCTCATGGACAGTGAGGGCAAGAAGTGAAGCTAAAATGTGAAGTGAATTCAGATGTGCTTGATTTCTTCAGAATTGCATATGGCCCGGTTCCTACAGGGACATCTCTTTTCTATCCATGTTCTGTTCCCGTTTCATTCAGCACCTTTATAAGACAGTGGGCACACGGTCAGAGGGAGGAAAGAGAAGCTGAGATTAAATACAGAGGACTTCTAGCACAACTTTCATTCAGCTGTGTGCTTTCTTCTGTGCATTGCTCAAGCATTTGTAGAATCAAGACTTGAGTAAAACATGCCCTCTTTGACACATACATCGTAGTTCATTCTCTATTAGTGTACCCACCATCCTGCAGTACAGTGCAGCTCAATTATCTCATGAAGAACAGTGAAGATGACTCAGCCACTGGCATGTTGCCTAGTTTCTGGATTCCATTTCTGAGTCATTAACGTTATGGATGGGGCAATGTTACATGGATACAAAACAAGTGCATTTCAGTTGTTTGAACATGTGTGCCCAATGAGGAAGGAGCAGGGACAGAGATCAGAAGTTTGGTGGTGAGACTATGGAAAGCATGGGAGCCATCAGGAGATGCTTGGCCATGTAATGAGTTTCAGTTTTTTACTTTTCCAAGCAGAAAACAAATGCCATTTGAGGCTTTCTCTTTCTGAATGAATAAAAAAAGATTTCCCTCCTTTGATGTTTCTTTGGGTATTTCAGCTGAGGAAATGGTAGTGGGAGGAAGTTTGAATGTAAGCCTGGATACACAAGCAAGCGTGAGCCATCAGCCAAGTGCTGAATCCTAAGCTATTTACTATAATGAAGGTCTTACCCAGTAGGAAAGTCTGTCAGGCTCAGAGAGCAGGTAAAAGACTAGAGACAGTAGCAACCTGTATTTCAGCATTCAGCTTGGGAGAAACGTGGATCTCTATGGGTAAGAGGTAAGTTCCTCCGGGCTTAACCCAAACACTGTATTTCAAATTTTGAATTTTTCTGGCTTCAGCTTACAGCCATTGCTTCTTCCTAGGCTCAAGAGTCATCTGATGCCTAATCTTTTCATCTTGCATGTTGTATTTAAGTCACCTGTCAATCTTCTCTTTGATACATTAAATAGCTTTCTTGGTCTAATAATTATCTTAGTACAAGCTGTTTTCTCCAGACCTCAAATAATTTCATCCTGTGTTAGTTCTTTGTGTTGTTTCTAATTTTTCAGATACGGTTATTGGAAAGTTTTATAAGATAGGCTAGCATTACCAGTGCTCCATGTGAAGTTAAAATCACCCTTGTACTGCCTATTTCCATATTTATACATGCAATAATCCCATTAGCTGTGTTTGTTAATGTTTTGTTAGAGTAAAAAAAAGAACAACACGAGAAAGGAGTGAAAAGGGAAGTGCAACAACTATTTTCCATTTAATCTTTATCAACGTGTCTTGAGAAATGGGATTTTAAATTTTATTTAATACCTGTTGCAGAAAATATTTATCACTTACAAGCCACTTTAATATTAAACTTAATAAGTCCCTGTTGTCTTCATTTATCCATGCATTCAGTTATATAGAACCCTTAAATGGCTTCACTGAACTTGCTGGTGGGACAGACTTACAAATGGCTGGAATCTGGATCATCCAGAGGCTCTGTAATTGTCTTCAGTCTCTGTAATGCAAAAATTCATCAGAAGTGGTACGTAGAAACCAGACCTGCTTTCTAATTCTGCTGATTCCAGCATATATAGAATGTAATATAGTGACAGTTAGAAAGTGTGTAGTCGTGAGTTTGTTATGATAATATCGCATGCTAAAGGAAGCCTAGTTCTCTAATAACGTAAAGCATCACTCCCTGGAATACATACGTGTATCTGCTTGTGTTCCAAATGTCACTGGGTGGGGCCATAAGGAAAACCAAGAGCAGCTGTGGTGGTGAAACAGGGTGCATAAAAGTTTGAATTATTGTTAACATATGTACCACTGTAATAAACCCCCAATTTGATCACTTACATGAACACAGCATATTGCTGAATAAACCCCCTCTGGATACGTTTGTATTCCAAAACATGTCATAAGGAAAGATTAACAGTTTTGGAAAGGGATCTCTTCCTTGGGATGAAGATCTCATTTCCTTGCCTGGTACTCTTGGAAGCCTTTCAAAAAGCTGAAAGCAAAATAAAAAAAGTCATAAGATGGTGTGTTAAAACCTGACCAGTGTCTTGTTTAACTAGCTAACTAGCATAGCAATCAAGGCCAAAGGAGTAAACGGCAAGCAAGGCATAAAGTCGTGGTCTTGGGAAGGCCAATTTTTCTTTGTGAAGTAGGATAAAAAAAAATTAGGAGTTATTGCACTTTGAGAAGTTTGCAGTTTTGAAAAAAGAAAAAAAAAAAAGCTTAGGTCTTCTAAGAAAAATTTTTTTCTCTGCTATAAGGAAATAGTATAAAACAATTTTCTCAAAATAAAGATATTTGTTTCTGTTATACAGGATTGAAAGAATTTCACTTTCACATCTGCCTTCTGCCCTTTTATTGCAGTCCCTAGAGAAATGTTTAGATCTTTCTGGTTTCATCTCTCAGTAGTATCCCACTGCCCAAATCCTACTCCAACACTCACACCTTGTAAGTCATAAAGACAAATCTGCATCTAGTGACAATAGCCTGAATAATTTCAAATGAATAAATGAGAACAACTTACATCAGTGGGACTGCACGCTTTTTTATACCAACTGAAAATCATGTTTAATCAGTTTGTCAGAAGGATTTTTGAGACCCCAGTACGGTCTCTTTATCGAGCCATATTGTTCTCCAGTTCTTCCTCACTTACAAATCAAAAAAGCACCTTCTCATCTACCTCATTCTCACTAATGCGTAAGAAGAGCAAAGATAAATTACTGTTGTGGACTAGTTCTATAGAATGAACTGTAGCCAGGGGAATAAAATGCAAAGTTAATTACTGCCTTACAGTCAAGGCGGTTTTCAAGGGCTCTTACAATGCTCCTATCAAGAGATGTTTTCTTGTGAGTGGGCTTACTACAGCATGCTGCATTTCAGATGCATGACGTGGTATAAAAAAAAAAAAAAAAGAGTGCTATGCTTAATTGCCATTAGAACTGAGGTATTGCATTAACCCTGATCCAGAACACAGTGAAGCTCAGCAGATTTTAGTGCAGCCTTTTGAATGATAAAGGCTGAAGAATGCACTAAATGGAGTAGCAGAGGGGATTTGGGCAGGCATGCTTGAACGCTAGCACTATTTGTGTACATAGCTCGTCCCATTTTCCAGTAATGATGCAGCTGCACTTTTGCTAGCAGCAGCATAGTCAGGCTAGCTACCTAGTAATTAATAGATATATGAATTTTAAGACCAGAAAAGACTGTTGTCATCATCTAATACGATCTGTTGTGTAATTTCTCTCTATTCATTCCTGCCTCAGATTCGGTAGTGGTGCTGGAAGTGGAATGTGGTACTGCATTAAGAGCTCATCTTTTGCTGTTTCTCATTGCTTCCAAATATATAAGCTTATGCTTGAATACAATAAAAAATATTTTTTTCTTTATAAACCTTACAGAGCAACTCACATTTTTTGTTATAGCTGATAAGTAGTGTTCATTATTCTCCTTGTTTCCTTTTGTTTCTGTTCTAAATTGTCTATGCTTTCTAACTCTAATTTACAGATGCTATCGATTTCTCTTATTTCATCTATGCTTTTTGTAGAATTAGCTATATGATTACTTTTGCATCCTTAGTGTTTTATAAATGATTTTATCTATTTTTAACTAACTTAACCTTCTTTACTGTTAGTGAGATTGCGTTTTTTTCCCAATAAGTAAATGCTCTTATATAGCTTGCAAATATTATTCACTTTTTTCTTTTATTTTCTCTAAGCTTTTTTCTTATAATTTTTTGTCGTAGTGAAATTGTCCACTTGAAAGCAGCAAGTATGTGCATTATAGATTCAGCCTTTATTTTTTCAAAACAAATACAATCAAATAATATTCAACACCACTAATTTTTTATTATTAAATAGATTTCTTTTCACTTCTCAAAAATTCCACTATGCTAGATACAATAGTTTTTGAGGGAGAAACTGATTGGTGTTGTTTGTAAACAGGAATAATTTTTTGTTTGTGTGTTTCTGGCAGCATGAAACCTTCAGCAGACAGTACAAAGATGGAAATCACTCACTGTAATACATTTTTCCTACCCATGTCAAACAAATGTTTAAGAAGTGGACATTTATTTCTCTGGTGTGAGGAACTGTGAGTTCTCTAGTATAGGGAAATATGATGTATGGGGTAACAATTCAAATACAATATGATGAGAAGGCAATGCTAGCATGATGGAAATCAGCGATGGGATCCTGTATAATAGCTCCTCCCTCGGGTCATAAATGGGATTGAGCTCTTGAGCTTCAGAGCTGAAAACCTAAATCCTTACCTCATGAATTAAAGAACTCTTGCCTCCATTATCAGTAGCAAAATCTTACCCCCCATCAGCAAAGTAACAGTAAGGTAACTACAGGATGCATGTTGTACTAGAGCAGGTAGCATTTATACAAACAAGATGCTTTTTCAGGAGCGTTATTTAAGAGTAGAAAATGGGAATCTGTTTAAAACATAAGAGCAAATCAAAACTGAAATATGAAATTGAGAAACGAAAGAGGGGAAAGACAAAGGAACACACGATGCGTATTATTTGTCATATAAGTAACTACTCAGAGCAGGCATGTTCACATAAGCAGACTTACTCTTAGTTAAGTCCAAAGTGGGCAACAGAGGAAGCTGGGGGGGGGGGGGGGGAAGTAGAGAAGCACTTCAGGATGAGTGTAGGAGCTGGCAATTGCTGTGGTAAAAGACAGGAAGACGGTATGAAAATGGTGAGTTCAGAATTGGCATCTCACTGGATAAGCCTTCAAATATGACTTACTAGTTACGGGCAGGAGAATATTCTAAACAGAGAAAGTGTTTCAGTGGCTTCTGAATTTTGTCCAATATCCTTGAAAGTACCATACAAGGAAAGAGTCAGACATATCACGTGTTTGAAATCGGTGTGATTTGTTCATCACCTCACTGTCAAATACAGGCTACTTATAAAGGTGTCATTAGCATTCAACTGGATAATTTCTGTTCTTTTTTTTTTGTCCCTGCTCCGAATGATCTCAGTCAAGAACTGTTTGTATATGGCTGCAGACACAGTACGTCTTTTGTTTTCTGTATATCGCAGCTGAATGCTGTACTTGTGGATAATTAGTTCATTTCCATAACTTACTGTATGTTCTTATAAAAGAGAAGCATACATGATCACTCTCTTACAAAGTGCTACTGGGATCTCTCTGGATACTTTATGTCTACTCTATTGTCATTATTTTTCTTAGTCTAAAATAAGATATTTTGAATTGTAAAACGTGTATTTTGTTTTTTGCTGTGAAGGGAAGCAAGTGGTCCAGTTATAAAGGAGGAAATAGTCTCTCCGTTTCTTTGGATGACTGTGATATTTGCATGTGATACAGCAGAAATTCTCCTGTTCATGGCCTTAAATCTCCTTCCCCTGTGTACATGCTTAAATTGCACGTGCAGTCTGCGAGGCACCTTCCTGCTAGCTCCAGGGACTGACCTCAGTGCTACTCCCATCAGGCAGGTCCTGAAGGACCTCAGTAAAATCACAGCTCTGTTCTGCTTTACAGCCTGTCCTGTCACGAAGACATTACTTCTGTAGGCATGATAGGCAAATAGGCATCCTAAAGAAGGGGACTAAGGCATTTCATGCTACAGAGACAGCTACTAGCTAAAGTTGCCTGGAATTAAAAACTTCAGTTTTCTCTTTTTTCCTTTGTTTGTTTGAAATGGGGCTTAGCTGGTGGAGACAGGCGAATGTAATGAATAAAGGAAGAAGTAGCACACTGAAGACAGAATGTAAGCAGGAAATAGGAGGAAAAGAGAATAGCAAGAGATATTGCAAGAATAAGGATGAGGTGAAGAAATAGCAGTAGGGGAGGGTAACGTGTCTATAGGCTAGTCAGGGATGCATTGTGTGCTGCTACACGAGCACTGAACTGTCCCTGCGCATGGAAACAGCTCAGTGTATTTAAAAGAGAAAAAGAAAAAGAGATCATAGGCTGGCCAATCCCTGATAAAACAGTGTATGCATTGTTTTTGTGCTATTCTGAAGAGCAGTCTCTATATTCTCTCGAAATAAAAAAGAAACAGCCTTTTTATTGACTGTAGTTCTGTGTGAACACCAGCTCTTCCCCTACACTTGCTTTTCTCAGAATAATTTATGGTACAGGCTGCAGTGAAGTGTAAACACTCAATGTGCTTGTAAGTAAGTGAGTCCAACACCTAAGTGTTGGAAGACATCTAGCCACGTTACTACGAAGCTCCACGTGGGTTAATTTTCCTAGCTTCTCAATGCTGTGCTTGTACGCTGAACTCCAAGCGTGCTGTTTTGCAGCATTGACACACCCTTAGGAATGAAATTCATCCATTTTCTGGGTGCAGTGTATTTCCGAATCAGTAGCAGTAATGTCCTGAAATAAGAATAACTAGAAACAGGTGATAACTCTTCCATCCAAGGTTATAAAGTAGTCAATGCCCTAACGAATTTGGGGGGAGTTTGTGGCAGGTTGGTATATACTATAACTGAGTGCTGTTAAAAGCTTCTGCCTTCTGCGCCAGAGGCGACTAAATATCAGTAATGGGAGAAATGATACCTGAAGTTTATAAAGCATGGAGTCTTCTTTTGGGCTCAAAAAAGCAGTGAAATTCGATGCTTCCTTTTGGTCTATTTTTTTCTTTTTATATTCTATCTATTTCCATGTATACTCGCCCCCCTCCTCTATCCCTCTTAATCGTTAGTGAGCTATTCATCTGTCTATGTATCTTTCTGCAGGGTACCGAATGTTTAGAATCTCCTTTGCAACACTGACCTTTCTGAAGGGGCTGTGGATGTTTTACTAGGATTCTTTGAATCACGACCTTGTGAGACAAGGAAGAGACAGCAAGCAGAAGCTTTCATGTGTCTCACAGCTGCCTTCCTATCAGAGTCAAGATCTGATTTCATTCCTGAAAGGTCCTATTGTTTTCAGTAAGGACTGTGAAATAGTTACTTGTTGAGTGACAGTGAATGGAAGGGCAGCTGGGCAAGTGGGGATGGTTCTCCCTGAACAACTCACAGCTGTGCACTATGATGGCAGATGTGAGGATCTGACACCCCCTTTCCCCCCAAGACAGTATGGGAAGCTGCTGTTGTCAGCCTAGATGAGACTTTGCATGGCAAATACCTTTCCAGATCTGAATAACCTCCGCTTTCTCAAAGAGATAGTAAGGTGCTCTTTTACACAAGTTATTCCCAAAACAAATTTATGTCAGATTTTTGATCCTGGTTATTGACTAAAAAGAAAATTGTTCTATAACGTGGACAGATTAATGCAAACAGTTGTGGCTGAGAATGTATGCACAAATCGGAGTTTTGATAAGCAAACAGCTGGTAGCACATGTAACTTCTACTTGTTTTTCTTGACTCTAGGAACCACACAGCATCTTCAGCCTGTTGTTATGAAAGTAACTTCTGCACACAACTATAAGATTTCTAGCATTTATTAGTTTGTCCATAGTTGTTCAAGTGACTAGTTCTTTGTCCTTTCCAATGGGAGACTATTCTGCTAGCTTCAAATACATTATTCCCAGTAGTCATATTGAGATTTCATATTGCATTGTTTTATTTCATTGCTCCTGAATTTATCCTGTTATATTTTCACTGAGCAGTACCACTCCTTTTTTTTTAAGGCATTACACACTTACTAAGTTTATATCTTACTGTTTGTTTTCACATCTCTCACATTATTTATTGGTTGGCTGAATAGTGAGCCAAAAGTTAAAGTTTTGGGCTCTCTGAGATATGGACTAATTAGTGAGAGGGTAAATACGTAAATCTACAAAGTGAGAGAGCTTCAAATATCACTCAAAACTCCTGCAACAAATAAGGAATAAATTTTAAGGGAACAGTTCAAAGTTCCAAGGCCTCACAATCAAAATTTAGAGACAGACGAGACAGGAATACAAGAGAGACCAAAATTTATTTCACATCTGTTTTGGAAATGAGCAAAGTGGTAGACAGCTGAGAGCTTCCTTCAGTTGCAATTCATATTTTTCTGGAGATGGAGTTTGCGGGAAAACAAGAGTTAGAAATTGAGCAGCTGCTAATGTTGACGAAGGGCCTTTTGTCATGATCATCATGTTCTACCCTATTGAGGGGTCTCGTGTTAGAACAAGTGAGGAGTGAAAATTGCACTGCACGTTATAGAGCAGTCTTTCTGTTGTCCCCAAGCAAGTGGACATATCTCGTGCAATGCGTGGTTTGAGAATATAACACCTTTACCTACAGAAGCATCACAATTCAGTGACCACGCAGCTCGTTCTAGCCATAAATAGGGATACAGTTCTAGACTATGACTAATCACAAGCTCTGCACTTGAAAGAATCTTAATAGGTCTAACTAAAGTGTGGAGTCAGAGGTAGAGGCAGATCCTGGAACTTACGTGATACTGTGTTGTGTTGCAGGCAGAGCTTGCTTTCTCTGTCATTTATAATTCAGGTGTACATACGTGCACCGTAGTCGGTACAGTATGTAATAGCAGTAGTGTTCTGTAGCTTTTTGGAGTTCAGGTATCTCAAAGTAGTAAACATTATGTTGCACAAGTCTCCCTCCCGCCGCAGTAAATCCTTTCCCCATTTGGCAGATTTTGTTGAACAAAGATAAAATGCTTTTCATGTTCTCCAGCACCTGGGCAGCAGACATGACAGAAGAATACAGATTCTCTGTGCTTTACTACTACACTCTATGCTCTATACTCTGCCCTCTGCTAAGCAATAGAACCTCCTGTGATTTCTGAGGCAAAGCTATTTTCTAGTAAACTTTCTCAATTTAAACTGGTAAAAAGAAAAATTAGGTTGGTGCAAAAGAATAGGTGGTTTTAACAATAAGTTAAGCTGCGGGCCTCACGGTGGGAAGATCATCAAGTCTTTCTTTCCTGTAACGGCGTGTTCTTACACTTCAGCACTAGGATATTTGAGAAATGGTCTAAAGCAAAAAACTCCAGCTGCTCTCTCCTAGACAGAGGAGTGCTCCAGAAATACAGCCAGTGGGTGGCCCAGATTCTGTCACTTGCGATACTGATGTTTTCAAGCAAGCAGGCTATGGCTAGCACCTACTGTGGTGACTCATATATTGCTAGGTATATAAAGACACCACAAATGGTAAGCAGCAGTCTCTAGACCTTGGGGGTTCAGGGAGAGCTGGTAGGAGCAGCACAAGCTGTCATTTGGCTGGGAGTGGGAACAATTGCATTTTCTGAAAGCTGGTCTTAGTTTTATAGGGAGGGAGTTCCTGTTGGGAATGAATGCCATTTGCATGCTACTTTACCCTGGCCATCAACAGCCCATGGTTATTTGAAGTCTATAAATAAAATAGGACAAAAGCAGCTACCTGCATGGAGTCTGTAAGTGCTTTTAGGAAGGAGAGTAATTTGTCCTCTGAGCAGACAGACCTAACATCAGTATTCATCACCCTATCCCTATTCCCAAAGCCCTTGAGTCAAATCATCCTCAGATTCCCTGCCATAATCCCAAGAGCGTTCTTGAAATCAGGGGGTTTAGATTTAGAGAGACTGAGATTACATCAGGGCCAGACCTAGCTGTTCTTTTGAACCCAATTCTGAACTGCTTTCAGCAGTTTGTTACCTCGCTTCCTGGGCCTACAATAAGGGACATCAGCTCCTGTGGCCCAAGTAGCTGATTAGCTCAATGGCAGAACTTGAAGATCAGGTGTAGAATAGGTGTCCAACGAAAAGCACAAACCCTTTAACAGATACAGTTCTATGCATACACACACATGCACGCGCTTCAGAATACTTGCCTCTACTTAAAACTACATGCAGCCGTAATGCTAATTTTGCCCAAATTAAAACAAGTACATATCTGTAAATGAACATACACCAACACACACACCACTGCGTGTGTTTACATACCTGATTCCAGGCTCACGGTCCACATCCTCATTTGCTTTCTGCAAAGCTACCTCCAGCACATGAAATAACCAAATCTCAAGCTGACACTCAAACACGCGTGTTCATGTCAACAAAAATACTTCCACAAATAAACTATATGGGCGCATTCATATATTGCAATAAAAATGCTCTTCAGCATATTTACACATACAAAATCTTACTGCTTGCAGGAACAAAAAACCACACAAGCAGTGCATACATACACACGCATACACAAAAGACAGGAATCACTCAGCAGCTATAGTGTTTATGCTGGCAGGAGAATGTCAGTCACTGAGCAGCCTGCCTCCAAACAGATGTTTGATTGTTTTTGGGTTGCGGTTTAATTGTTGGATAGTGTTCCAGCACTCAGAGGGGATCGAAAATACTCCAGGTCTGCAGCTGCAGCAAATGCCAGCCTTAAAACAAGGCGGATTCTGAAATCATTGCTCAGGGGGGAAACTGCTTGCACAGGAAACCTTAGCCAAGCTCTGCATTAATACTACTTTGAAGTCAGAAAATTAATCTCTGCCATTTAAAAAAGTTCTGCTTTTTCAGGGTCTTTTGTAAGTTTATCTAAGACAAGCCAATTCCTTCTGGGCAAGTGTGACAGTTTATTGACTTGCCCAGGCTTAGAGACTTTATTGGGTCTCTCTTCATTTTCCAGAAAATCTTTCTTGGATTCTGTCCTGCGCTTCAAGGCTCCTGGTGGAAGTGAGAAGTAACTTATTAGTCAGTCTGTTAGTTGCTAGTCAGTTTTTATTTCATTAAGACTTACTCAAAGTAATTGACCTTTGTCAAAAAGAACGAGTAGTGGAAGACTCCATCTCTACTTCTCCAGCCACATAAAGTAGTGGGTTGCATTATCTGAATGGGCCACTGGAAATAGATGCTGGGACTTTAAGATTGGTGATAGATGAATGAGTGTATAGGACACATGCTCCACATTTAGCTTAGGTTTGTGGGAAGAAATAAACAGAAGGGAGCGTGTAGCTGTTCTCCTGAGGACTAGAAATGAGAGATATTTGAGAAGCTCAGTGATGGGTAATGAGATATTCAGAGGATCCCCCGAAGAAAACTTTACTGAGGATAATGAAAATAAAAATCAGAAGTGTGCATTTGACCAACCATTTTGGATTCATTTAAAAGGATAGTTGCATCACTGACTCTCTTGACTCATAATACTCCTGGGGAACAGTTTCTTTGAAGTAGACAGGACGGTGTTGGACCTGTCATTTAAGAAGACCCTATGACTGCCTCCTGCAAGAAAAGCAGATGGGATCTGTATCCCGGAAGTGCTATGTCTTGCAAGTAGCTTGGGATTCGGAATGTTGTATAAGACCTCTGTTATCTACAGTGCAAATGTAGAGCAGGTAACTATGGTTTCCTCTGGGATGAGAGACACTAAATACTTGCAAGTTCTTGTGACTATTGTAAATATGAATGAATCCCCTATGTGGCCTTTTAATAATATAACCGTTGTAGAATTAAATATTTTTTCTCTATTCTTTTGAAATTAAGAGGGATATTTCCTGCAAGACTGCAGAGGAAAAGTGTAGGCCCAAGCCCAGAAACCAGCCTTCCTAGTTTCATCTGGCATTAAACAGTACATGCAGAGGACAGACAGTAAATTATTCCTTTGGTACTCTAAACCAATCCTAGAATACGCATAGAAAAAAGTATCCTGAAAGGACAGCCAAGAAAAGAGCAAAGAGCTTCTGTGCAAGGTCTGTCTCATTCCCAAAAATCCACATGGATTCTGTTAGTGTCCACTGCGGTGCTACCTTGACAACTCCAAATGCAAAAGCTGTAGATTTAATAGGTGTCAGGAGCAAGGACTGGAGCAACAAACTAATTTAATGGCCCATCAGAGCAAAAAAAATGACATCATGGAAGTTGCTTGGTCAGCCCTAGGTTAGGTAAGCCTCAGCACAGCTGTCTCAACTAGATTCTCCATTGCAGACTTCCTCAGCTCTGAATTTTGGGCCCTATATGGTTTTTTTCACTGACATTTTTCCATTTCCATTCCCCTCCTTCCCTTGGAAAAAAAGAACAACTGTAATTCCAATATTTGTTCCAGTTTCTGTAAGCTACCACTCCTGCTGAATTGACCTGTCCAGATGGTGTTCCTTTCAGCTCACACATACTAGTCAGGAAAGTAAAGAATCTGAAGCTTAAACACATTAAAAATCTATATTGTGCAATTTGGGGGACAGATGAAAGCAGTGGTGGGCCTTCCTCGGAGCCATTTTATCTTCCTGCTGGATTTCCACTATAGCTTGTTTTGGCTTCCTGTAATCTGATAGTAGATGATAGTTTTTTACTCTTTTCTGAGGCAAAACCAATTTTCTTGTCATATGTATGCACGCTACCAAACACAGTGATATATTCACTTCCAGACTCTGTTAGAATACAAAATAAATATTTTTTTAATCTCTTTCGACTTCATCCAACATTCTTTCCAGGCCTTGTGACTCTCCCAGATCTTATTCTTGACCTCTGTGTTAAATACTTGTTCCTTTCTTTTCCCACAGCTTTTCAACTGCGTTACTAAGTGTCTTCTTATTAGCATCGATTTGCTACCTAACATCAGTTTCAAGATTTTCAGCAGAATGCTGAAGGCTTCCTGCCTGTTTCTTTCTTCTCAAACTGTTTTCCATGTTGTGTTAATTCTTCTCTGTCTTTCTGAAACCCTTCCGGAAGTACTCTACCATACTATTTAAAACAGTCTCCAAAACCTTACTCCTCTAACAGTCACAATCTATGTAAATCTTCTAGTTTTACAAAACCAACTATATTAATCCATAAAAAATATTTCACTGATTTAGTTTGTATGTGATGAGCTACCCTGGAATCACTCCAGTTTAGACAGCAGGCTTCTTGGAGCAGAGACTACATTTTCTTCACTGCATTGTCTTGAAAGAACCCCTAATACAGTAATAACTTGAACAAAAAGGAAGTTTTGATTCAGGTAATGTTGGATGGGTTTTGAGCCAAGCCGAGTTCTACTCCTGTTATGCAAATACTGCCAACTTGATCAATACTGGAAGTTGCTCTGGTCTAAAACCAAGAGTCTTCCAGTTTGTACTAAATGAAAAGGCACTCAAGCAAAGGCACTCTCATACACCCCAGTTTTGTGTGGTGAAATTCAAAGTACACATATATGTACTGATAACAGTGGGTTACACTTACTTCAGACCATGATTAAGCTATGTAAGTAGATGCCTTGTGAGTTTTCCCACAGCTTTTCAACTAGGTTACTAAGTGTCTTCTTATTAGCATCCATTTCCTACCTAACATCAGTTTCAAGATTTTCAGCAGGATGCTGAAGGCTTCCTGCCAAAGAAAGGTCTAAAGTAACAAAGGTGTAAAACCAGACACGCAGAAGCAGTCACGTTATCTTAGCAGTCTTACTGGAAAACCTATGTAATGCAGAGATGTGAGATGTCAGAGGAAAGATAATCAGTAACCGGGTAGAGTTAGTTATCTGCATGCGACAACAGATACTTGCAAGCTTCGTCAAAAATCAAAGAGCTTTTCTGCCTCAAAAAGGTTTCCTATTCTGCAGGAAAGCCCCAAACTACAATCCAGGAAGCCAGTTTCTCAATTATTTTTTAATTTACCCTTAACAGTTTAATGGTGCCAAAACCCAGGAACAGATAAAACTCAAAATGGAAAATTCCTGGCGTGAGAAGAATAATTTATTATCTACTTTGTACATTTTCTGAGAGGAGATTTCAAAACGAAAATGAGCAGTGGAGGAAAGGCTAACCCTATTGCATTGTTCCTCCTTGTGGAAAGACTGGAATGATTCACTAATCTAGGACTCCAGCAGAACAGAAGTCAAGTGGGTCTCAGCCCTGTTACCAGTATATTTGGTAATCACCTGGAAAAATATTATCACTTCCTCTGTGGCTTTTCAGTCAGGCAATGTCCAAATACTGTATAATAAAAGCCAAATATCTAGATAGATAGCTGGGTAGATAAAGGTTGAATGGTCCACTAAGGTCCAGCTTCCCTCCTTCTCCTGTTCTTCCAGACGGAAGTAGGTGGAAGGAACCTGCTAATGCTCAGCCTGACCTGTGTTCAGAAGCTTCCTAAGGTTTTCAATCTATCACTTGTAGCAAACTTTTAAAGCCTGTCTAATCAGGCAGAAAGTGGAAGGAGTTAGTACAGTTTACCTAATTTAGTTCTATTCCACCTCTTGAACTGAGCTAAAGCTGCTAAACCATGATCCTAATGTTGTTCAAGTGTTGGCTTTTTTTAGTTAAACAAGTTCAATTGAGCTATAATTCTTGAAAAAAACACCTTTTTCCTAGTCTAGACAAAACCCAAGAGCTTTAAAAACCAAGCACAAAAGGACCAGGTTAACACAGGACCAAGTTAAGGCGGGACAGCTATGATTCAGACGTAACTACCATGCTTCCAGCTGCCTTCCTCAGAGCATGCCTTAAGAATAATAACAAAAAAAAGTCAAACAACTTATGTGAGAATTCTGCTCTTTGTCTTTTCATGTGGCTGATTGTTTTGTTAAGCCAATCTTGGAAAGGAAAGGCAAGGAAAGATAGGAACCACATTCTTTCCTGCACAAACTCTCTGCAGGTAGTTTTCCAGGAGCATGTATGTTTTTAAACAATTACTTCTAATCCTAGACTTGCTTTATGCTCTGAGAAGCCATTTCAAACATGATTCCCCACATAACCAGGATGTTTCTCCCCCCTCCCTCCCTCCCCTCCACTACCTAGTTCAGCTGTGCAGCACTGTTCTTTCAAAGTTTTCTTGAGGGAGTATCCTGCATCATCTTGCCAAGCGATGCTCTGCTGTGGTAACATGATGGAGCATTAATGTGATCTGCCGTTCATGCCAAAGTCTCATCCAGAAGGGAGGTGTTGTGCATGTGCTGGCTGCAAGAGAATTCAGGGAGGGGAAGAGCTGAATAATTTATGCCTTTTGCTTTACAGCCCTATCCGAGGCCCTTTTAATTCTTTCCTGTTTGTTTTTCTCCCTCCTGTGGCAGCATTTAGTCATCTCCTCACAGTGTGTCTTCGACAAGGGAAGGGGAAGGGAAAGGGGAAGGGAAATGGAGTGTTTTCCAGGAAGACATATCATTCTTCCCAACGTGGGTTATACAAATTACAGTTTAAGCAGATCAAACCCATAGGTCTGGGCTACTGACAATGTTGCTTACAACAAATGCTGCTATAAGGGAAGGGGTAAAGTCAGAGCTGATCTCTCAGATGTTTTTCAGAAAATATAGAGTCAGCACATAGAATTCTGTACTCCTTTGAGACATGTTTCCTTCATTTTATTTGAAATTGGCTTAAGACTAAGTAGTAATGCACAGAAATTTGGAGAACTGGATGTAAACTGTGAAGAAAGGAGTCGGCATGAAGTAAACTTGGAACAGACTAGCAATTAATCCAAGCATTCATCCTGTCTTTAAAAAAAATCACAACCACCCAGGAACGGGTGCTATGTGCAGTTCTTACTGGTTTTGACTTCTGCCAATAATATTAGGTCATATTCCTACTGTAATGTAGGGCCTGATCCTGCTTCTACTGATGTAAAGATTCCCCTTGATATTTTAGTGTCCTTGAGCTGAGGACTTCATCCGAACCTAACAAAAAAATAGGTACAGATTGTGCTGGGATTCAGTTTCCAGTCACTTTTCCCCAACTCTTCTTATGCCATCCATGCCAGAAAACCCAGTGCACCTAGAACCCATGATGGTTTAGACTTGCTTTAAAGCCACATAAGTAAAACACAGTCTTTAGGGGAGACTAGTAAAACATTTTTTAAAAATAAACAAGAAATGTTCTCAGTGATCTAAGATATAATTAACTGTGTTTGCATTGATACAAACATTCTGTCAGATTTAAATGAATATAAATGGTTGTTCAAAAATAAAGGAAAGGATTCTTTTTTTAAAGAGCATAGTCTGCTCTAATGGGATCTAATAACTCTTAATAGTCCTCCATAAAAGTAATAGTGTACTTAAATCTCCACTTGGCAATAATCCGGGGCAGAAAAAAGTGCATTTTAAAAATGGGAACAGCTCAAGGCTGCATGTTCCCAGCCAGCAACGACAAGCTGAAACAATACAAGGAATCCAGATAATGAAGCACATATGTCTTTCCAGTACCATGCGAGTCAACAGCTTCCTCATTTACGCTATCAAAAGGGGAAAAACGGTCCCCCATTAATCCCAGCACCTGAGGTGAAGGGGTGAGGAATGCAAAACTAAATAAGCCCTCATATCAGTGTTGACTAAGATTTACATAAGTGAACTTACTTTGTGCTTTGATTTCTTTTCTCTTTTTCCTTCCCCTCTCTTTCTTCCTGGTATATACATTTTCAAACCTAGGGACTCTGGGAAAGCAGATTAAAGCCAGCCCTAGAGGTTTATATAAACTAAATGAGGCACATGGCAAGATGCCTGGCATGAAACATAGGGCCTGATTCAAAAAATAGTTCAAAAGCATATCTATAAAGTTTAAAATGGGGGGGTTCTCTTGGCCATAGATTGTAGCAGAGTTTCTCAATAGAGTGCAGACTGCGGTGCCACTGAAAGAAACCCTTGAGGCTTCTATTTACAAGGCAAATGTCGCATTTTACACGGCTAGAAACTGAGGCCTAAGCGAGGCCTATAAGTACTATATTAAGCAGTCAATGTAATGCGCCTAGAAAAGAGAAGGAACCTGTATCAGTGGTTCTTTCAATACTTTGAAGTAACTCCCTCTAGGTCATTTGTATTGATAGTGCCAGCTATAGGGCTCAGACCTTTTGGCTTATAGCATCCAGCTATAGCCATTGGAGTGTGATATATTGCACCAGTATAAAGGTTTGATCTTTGCCTGCTGTTACAAGTGGCTATAAGACGGCATTTTCATTTGCTAGCTGTCTGCCACACTACACAATACCTTTTTTAACCCTGGATATAGAGGGGAGGGGTGAAAGCAAAAAAATTGAGGGGAAAAAAAAAAAGGTATTTCTTTTCAGGATGTACTTGAATGAAACCCAGCACATTTTTCATCTTGAGTTTTAAAGTCATCTTTCATTTGTAATCAACTCAAAACACTCCCGAATCTACTAGTCTAAAACAAAAGAGTGGCAACTTGTGGTGGTGTATTTAGGAAAATGAATTCCATTTGAATTCAGAGTAATTTTTTTTCATAATGGGAGTAAGAAATCCCCCCAGACTGACTAATAGCAGATCCCATTAACTGCAAAGGCCAAAGGGGAAATTGACAAGTGAATGATTTGGCTATGAAATGAGGTGAACTAATTTGCAGAGGAATGAGTATTTCTGAGCATCTGGTGGCTGGCCTGCCTATGATAGCATGGATACACTGCACGCAAAAACGAGTATTTGGCTTGCTTGATAGTAGACGGCAATGGCCCCAGAACTCTCTAATGATTTGGAGCTTACAGAAATTCTCTGTGTTACCAAAGATTTTCTTTTTTTTAAACTAAGCTCTTCTTTCCTATCCAAATGTGTTCATAGCTCTGTTCAAAGTAGCAGTGAACCAAGACTATTTAGGCACGCAGTCACAGATGTTTCCCCTGTTTGTGTGATCTACGTGAAGCAGATATTATTCCATGCTACGTTATCTCAGAGATTAATGATGGACAAGTTTCAAAAGGTTTGAAATTTGCAAATAATTGACTTGGAGGAGCTCCCACAACAGTGAAGCTTCTTTGGATCTTATCAAAACTCTCTGTACACAGTGGATCTGTACAAACAGCCAAAGATGACTGAAACAGCGAAGGGAGCCCTCAACCCCCTGCCAGACCAGAAGGGATACAAGTTAGTCAAGCACATAATGAAAAGGAAATCACTTCTGTGACTTCTGTGGAGGGAAAGTGTTTCAGAGAATTATGTTCTCTAGGAACATGTGCTCATTTTCCAGAATCAATTTGGTTCTGATTTAGTGAATAAAAAATTGCAATTTAATCATTGTCATTTTATTTACCTGAAGTAGACTTGGACGACTACATCATTTTTCAGGTGAAAAAGCCAGGAAAAATCTCTCTTTTCTGTTGAGAAGATAGAAGGAAATTGAGTGGAAATTTTGATACTTTTTAATTAAAAATCCTTCTTTGGAAAACTAACATTGGTTTTTTTAGCCAGTAATTTTAAAGTAAGTATGTACAATATACTTGCCGAAGACCCTTTCCTACCATCAGGGAATAAAACACATTTGAAAGTAATAAAACCATATGGAAAGTGAAGTTTACATAGTGAGAAGTAGGTAAATAAGTGAATTGTGTGTGATTCTTGCGTATTTTTTAGTCAGCAAGTGCTTTGCATCATCAACAGGGAAGATGCTCTTTCAGTTTGTTTCTGTGTCAGGCTCTAGCCTCACAAACAGAGAGAACTAGTGAATTTGGCAACACTCCCTCTCTTCTTGCACATTGACAGATCTTGCTCTTGAAACCTTTCAGAAGGGACCTTCTCTCCGAAAGCGGGAAGTTATTTCCCTCTATTCTGTGAAAATATCCCCCCACTGCTGATGGCTTTACCCACAGCTAAAGGAGGTCTTTCCAGTATTCTGTGAGGTCAGGGAGCGCATACCTCAGTTTCCGTGTGGCTGTACAACAGCTGAGTTGATGACACTCAACACAAAGAGTTGTTATGTGATGACTCAAGGACAAGTTGAGAGAGAATTAGGGATAATGTTGCTGAGTGGCTCAGTTCCCGTGGCCGTTACACAAGAGTTGGGGTTTATAAGAACGAAGCCAGAACGACATTGAGATTGTTAGTTGTGAACAGACTGATGGGAACGTTTCTTTCCAATTCTTTGCAACTCTCCATACTCTGACCTATTATTTAGAGTAGGTGCTAAACTCCACTATGAAGACAAGGGCAATTTCTCAAGTAACATGTGGATATTCACCCTTTGTGCTCATGGGGATTATTCCTTGCAGAACTTCAAAGCAGGTGTCTGGACTTGAGCAGGAGGGTAAAATTGTAACAGCAGAAGCTCTCCCAGAGGAGTCTTTTGGAGATGTCCCTTGAATTAACAAGGATGACACAGAGCCTGCTAATTAGTTATACTGAAATGTTCTTCCTACATATTTTTGTTTTTGGAAAAGCAATGGAGTGGAATTATGAAATGTGTAGTCTTGTTTGCTAGAATCAGCTGCCTTCTTTCTGAAAGCATTTTATGAGAGAAGGGTTGAAGAACATGAGAAATAACAGGCTTTACTCCGGGAGTGTTAATTGCCATTTCTCATTTGTTGCTATTCTCCTTCTAAATCAGCTTGCATACATAAAATCATAAAATCCACAATTTTAAAAGTTGTTGCCATTAACTTCTTGTTTTGTGGAGGTAGCTAAATGGCAAAAGATAGAATTCTGAGATGGCTGTTAAAAGAGAGAAGCAAGGTCTTTAAGGAGAACTGTCTTTTATAGACCAAGTATTACAATCAGAAGAAGCAGCCAAGTGATTTGGTACAAGCGGATAGAGAACTGATTTGGTATTTGTATAAAATGGAAAAAAGGAGAGCCAGAGCAACTTCTCAAAGTGACGTAAAGCTGGACTAAACCTTTTGAGGCCAAGGAAGGTACAGCAAACCAGAGATGAGAATGTAGACCATAGGATGTTTTATCTCAGCCAATCAGTTTCATTCGTTATTACATACTTTTGTCTCTTCTTTCGATTAAAACAGACTGTTTTCTTTGTCTTTCCTGATTATAGAGGATGCATTGCTTGCTCAAACCCTTTTTTTGCCTCAACTCTCCATTGTTCTCCTGCTGTGTAATCTGTACAGTACTGGGTTGTGCTGCTGAAGAGCATTGTTGGTGCTGGAGTGCTCTAAGGTGTTTTTTCCCCTTCTCATTCTCGGTTGCATTGTAAACTGCACTCTGGAACCATGACAGAGAGAACTGCCCATTGCATGATTGCTTTCTCCTTTCACCAGTGAAACTGTGTGACACTCAGTCTTATCTCAACCAAATCTTGTCTGCAACATCAGCATCTACCAGCCCCCATGCAAATCCTCTTTTTTTTCTTACAGCTAAGAATCAGATTCTCCAGTTCATTGACCCAGCTTCATCCATCTCTTTGCAGGCAACCAGTTGGATGAAAAAGTGGATCTTTCACTGTTAGTAAACTTGATTACCAGTGGACCAACAGGAAGAATGAGTTACATAACTGAAAATGCATTTCCAAAGACTAAATGTATTAGGAAAATTAGTTTGGTTTTTTCAGCTGCTGTCATGAAGGAAAGCACTGTGTAGGAGGACAGGCAATGTCTTTGAAAACTGTTCAGCCTATTTACGGCCCCTGTCAAAGTCAGATTAATGATTTTATATCAAAATGATACACTTTTAAGAATTTTTCATTATCCTTGTAGTTTGGTTAGAAATAATAACCATATCACGCTCTGGGTTTGCATGTCCTGGGGTCTTCGAAGGGAATAGTTGCATCTCAGTGCCATGAGAGCTTTAGTAAAGCTTCATGGATTTAATCAAATGCTATGTTATAATTTTACAGTGCATTTAAACTACTAAATTCACAAAAATTCAGACCTCTAATCCCACTAATCCAAAAATGAAGAACTTTTTTTATGGCATGTCTTGGGTAGTTCTATTTTTTAGTCAAAGTAAATGCAAAATGCTGCTTCTAATATGAATTCACATTTTTATTATTAATTTCTTATATCCCTTTTGTGCAATTGAAAACAATGAAACAAGGCATATGGCAGAATACTGTGCAATCACATATTTGTGCCAGCCCAACAAAGCAGATCCGCTAATTTCGCACAGCTTTAGTCTATAGTCAAAGCCCATGGAGAGCTATGTGCAGTGAAGTGTGCCATGCTATGTCAGGCAGCCTCTCCCGCATGACTAAAAGACTAGTGGTACATGCACGGTGATGCTCTGTCTCATCCGAAGAAGTTTCTGAATGCGTTTAAGAATCACCAGCCTGAGAACCCTACCGCACAATTTTTACATAAATTGCAGTGAAAATAACAACCACCTAAAGCCCCATTGTATCTCCAAAAATGGCTGGAGTCCTGCAAGATTAGTGATCCTGGATTCCCGCAGAGTCTGCTCAGATACTAGGGAAGGAGCCACTCCTCTGGATGGCTTCCCTCCTTGTGCTCTTGGCAGCAGCACTGTTCAGGAAATTGTAACAAACCAGAGACATAACATAGACATTGCAACGAGAACTGTTTACATTCCTGTAAAGAAAGCTGCAGCAAAAACTGTCAGGACCACTGAATAAGATACTACAGAGCTTCAACATTTAAATTTTTGCTTGTCCATTTCCTGCAGACATCATGTGCTGCTGTTGTGATGCTTAGGTGCTCTCAGTTCAGGCATCCTGAGTGATACCTTTTCACTGTTAAAGTCTGGATATGTTCCACGTTCTGGATACTCAAGGTTTACGGGGCTCAAGTCAGACTTTGGAGTTTAGATTGGCATCTTCTAGAAGTGGAGCCATCTAAACCAGGAAGAAAATTCCTGAGACAAGAGCTAATTGAGGCTATGTCTGACTGTCATTATGTGATTTTGCACGCTGTACTTTTTATATATAGGAGAAGATATATGTCATCAGCTGTATGCATCTCAAAAGTCTGATGGGGCTGTATCTTAGAAAAGAGTGTGGGTTGTTATGTTTGTTATTTTATATCAAAGATGCTATTTTAAATGGGAAGGAGCACAAACTACAGAACATGGTGAGATTTCTACTTGCCATTCAGTATACCAAATAGCACTGGTTGTTCAGTTTCAGAATTTTGTAGGGCCTGTGATTGCTTCAGAATCATCCATGAAATACAGTGTTAGGAATCATGTTTCCAAGAGGCAGATTTCTGGGCTACAAAGTACAGTATAGAGAGCTTCTGAAAGAACTCTCATGCTGCATATATTTTACTTAACACATCTCAAGTACCTTGCAGAAGGTCTGGTGGGCCATGGCTATACATGTTGCTTAGGAAAAAAGGGAGTTCTGTATTCTCAGCGTGGTTGAATGTCCCTGTTCTCAGTGTAAAGTGGCTGGTGGTCCACTCTTAATAGTCCCTAGATGACATGGTTCCCAACTGTAGAGATATGGGTACAGACTTTACCGGTAGTGATTAAAGGCTACGCCATACCTCTTTGCTGAGAGGTAAACCTCTCATTTACCCATACACAGGCAAGGACTGTTCTAAAAACCATTCCCAGAGCTGTGAAAGCAGAAGTGGTCTGACATGCATGTGATAACATCCTCGTCTTTCAGCCCCTGAGACTTTGCATAGGTCGTCATGCGAGAGGGACGTGTACGTTCGTGCAGCCAGGCTACAGGTGTGACATGTCATAGCTGCATCAACAGGTTACATCCAGCAAGAAGTCTCTGAATGCAACTCCCCATTAGTTAGCACAATGCGAAATTTTTCCTTCATTACACCACAGCATCCGTCCTGGTCCGTAAGCTCTCCTGCCAGGTGCAAGTGCCCATCAGGTTTCAGACATGCTAAGTATTTATCTCTGGTGAATGAGATTACAGCAGGAGCGTGGTCATGGCGCTATCTTGCAGATGTAGGAAATACAGGTGACTGTAGCAGTGGGATGGGATGTGTGGGCTAAACGAAAGTTGTGTAGAGGATGTATAATGTGTTCGTAATGTCTTTCAGTGGCTCTGACCGTGTCAGAATGTGCACTGGAATGCTTTGATCTCATACTGATACAAATGCAATATAGAGGCCAGAACATCATCTATTGTTTGCCTGTGAAGCTTTGTTAAAATTCCACACAGTATTCTCAATTTAAAGGACCTAACGATTTCATATTCTGTCCAGAAAACAGATTCAGTTGTCCAAGGCTGGAAACAAATGCTTTAGGTCATGGTGCCAGTTGCAGCAAATGAACTGCAACTTATAAAAGTCAGTAGTTACAGTAGCAATATCACTAAGCTGAAAGAAAATGGGATCTCTGAAGATCCATTTAGTGTCAAACAAAATCAAATGGGTTTTTTAATTAATTTTTATCAATCCAGCTCAAATTCAAATGTTATTAGCAATATATCACCTTTTAATCTTGACGCAGTTGAGTTTTGTACTTTCTTTTCCTTCCTAGATTTCTTTATTTCCTCTAAATTTCACAAATTGAATGTAGATGTGAAGACTTCCCATCCTCCATTGTCTCAGAAAGAGACAGAAGGGTTTTAATAGATAAAATCATATTAGAAATTTTTTATAACTCAGATATAACAATTTGTGTGCTCAGCCCAAAGCAATCCCTGTGGGAGTTTTACCACAGACATTAGTTGAAACAGCTCAAAAACAAACTCCAAAGACTTCAACCTTAATTTTGTACTAAAATTAATTTAATTTTATATTTTTATTCAAATTATTGCAGTATCTGGAATTTTAAGCTAAAGAACAACTACTCTGAGGTTTTTTTGTGAATTACAGGTATGGGTTAGATTTGTATAATGCATATCACAAGGAGGGTAGTCCATCAAGGACTGCTTCTACGGTTAGTTACAACATAAAGCATCACTTTCAACTGCTCTGTAATTTCTTTGCACTGTTAGCTTCTACCTATTTATCCAAGATATGGTGGAGACAGGAAAGAGGTTAAGCTGAAATTGTGAGGAAATTCTGTCCCGGTTGCTGATGCCTGTACATCACAGATAATCAGAGTAAAAATTTTAAAGCACTGAAAATTGGTACCATATAACTTACAGACTGCACCAAGTCTGTAACCTTGTTGTACTTACATAAAGTAATTTCATTTTGATTGCCTATTGAATAAGTCTGATTATTCTTTAAGAGTCACTTTGGAATGGAGCCTGAAGGTACAATATAAAATAATTGAATTGAGTGTAAAGTTCCAGCTGGTAACCTTGTCAGTAATTTGAACAAAGATCTTGTATCTGTAATTTAGAGAGCTGTAGATGTGAATGTGAAGTGGATTCTACTAATACTTAGAAAATTTACCCCCTCCTTTTTCCTCCCACCAGTGTAACTTCTGTTCTTACCAACAAGCTCATTTTTATCGAATTAACATACCAGTTGACGGCAGCACACTGGAATTAGAACTGTATGGTTGGCTTGGATTTATTTCATGCTATATCACAGTATGAACTTGAGGAATGATTTCCAGGAGACTAATTATCACATTATACTGAACGGCACCGTAAGTACATTAAGTAGAGCGACAGGATTCTTTTTTATCTTTTCTGAGCTATTTGTTGCAATTTTTGAGCCCCTTAGTGAAACTTTAAAAAAGAGGAATCCTAGAGCTGTAGCCAAATGTTCTTTAAGAGGTGACAAAAAATACTGCCACTGAGGTCCTGGAGTATAAAATCCAGACCCTCAGTAGTTCTGAAAGTGGACTTGAGTGTGTTCATAATTTGAGTTTTGATAGCTGCTGTCCCTGGGCCAGATTCTGTGCTGCTCTGTAATGAAGGTGCAATCATGAAAAGTATAGGGCAGTGGATTGATGGTAAGACAGTTCAAGTTTGTCTCACCTGTAAATTTAATTCAGGGGCTCTTCAACAGTTGGTGATACTAGCCCTTCAGACTTGTCCTCACAATACCCTCTCACTTTACAGGTGGTGTATTAAATCTGGACAAATTGGCCTCCAAGGATATAGGCAGGAGTTCACGAGCTCTTCTGTTTATTAGGACAGCCTGTTAATTTCAAAGTGAAACTAAAGATGAAATCACCTGGATGCTAACTGTTATCCAGAATTTTCTCACAATTTTACTTTGTGCATAAATGAATGAGAAATTTCTCTTGCAAATCCAAGCAACTCCCTTTTCAAATTCTAAATTATTAATAACTGCAATAGTTACGGAGAAAACAAAATACTGAGGAATTGAAATTTAATGCTATTTGGGATATGAAAATCACGCACAATTTGTTTTGTGTTGCTTAAAATCCGCATTCAGCTAGAAATAAGTTTATCGATCTTTTTTCAAAATTTAGGATGTACTTTTTTTTATTGCAGAGGCAGCTTCCTTAGTTAGACAAATCCAAACGTGGAGATCAACTTTTTGCAAGCATCAGGATAAATGGTATGTTACTATGACATTTTGGATGCCTTCTTATTTACTAAGCTTTTTAGCCCTGTGTTGCTAAGATGCAAGGCTGATGCACAAAACAGTAGGCCATCCTAGTCTTCAGTTAATAAGGTTAAAGTACAAAGTCAGTAGGATGTAATTTTCCACAAATGGAATGTGTTCTAATTAGAAAGATTTGATTTCTTAAATACTATTTGAAGTAAATGCTTTCTGATCAAAATAGGAGACTAGTTATTAATAAAATCTAATTCACTACTTTGTTTTAATAACTGGTAAATTTGCCAACTTGAAACATGCTAAAAACATACACGTGTGTGTGTGTGTGTCTTTTGTACACTCCTTGGCCACCTGCCATGAGCCATAGCTAGTGACACCAACACCTTGATTTACCGTCTCTGAACAGCTATGTCTCATTTCATGAAATGCTTTAAAGAAATGGTGCCAACCATTCCATGATGCTGTTATACCTCCCTCCTCTTTTGATAGCTCCCTTCTTATGGCCCAGCTGGTATTCCTTGGAGCTTTGCCTTTGGTAAACTGCCATATATTCTTTGCAAATATGCCACAGCTATTCACTTTTCCTTCTACAAATGACTCGCATTAGCTTCTATTGTTGTTTCATGTCAGTGAGAATATAGTTCCTTCAACTCACTAGCTGCTATTATTTTTCTCTAGCTATTTTCCATTAAGATGCATTTCCTCCCAAATGTTATGAAAATATATTTTTTTTTCATTTACTTAGGAGTTCGTAAAGCTTTTCCCATAGATAAATATCTCCCACAGGATTGAACTATAGAGAATATGAGAGGTTGTTGCTGCTGTTGTTCTTTTCCATCTGCAATGCATTTCCCCCCCCTAAATTTATGTATGTGCCTGCTCCCTCTTTATGGATACATGTGGGAAGTAACTGTTATAGTAAAAAAAGGAGTGTCTAGTGATAGATACATACATGTTTGCAGAGAGAAGGGACAGTTTGGGGAGTGTCTGTGGATAGTGCATTGTGGAGAAAGACTTGTCTGTGTATCTGAGCAATGGGAGTAGGTAAAAGTATGTGCGTACCCATCGATTCTGATCTGTACTGCTCTGAGTCTTATCCCGGTTAACTCTATACGATCCCGGTACTCTGTATACAATCATACAGGTTTCAGTAAATTTACTTTGTGCTTTGCAACGATGCTTCTTCTTTTACGTCACTGTGGAATTTCAAATATCAGTGGAGATGTACTTTTAAATCTCCAGTAAGTCAGAGGTGTCTGTTCATCAGGATGAGAGGACAAGTGTTCTCACAGGATCTTGTTCAGTTTGGCATAGCATCTAAACATTTGGATTGTGATGTGAATTATTTAACCCCTTTAAGTGTGCAAAGCTGGAAATCTTACAAAAAATTGCCTTAGAAGAGTCATAAGTTTTCTTTTTATCGAAGTCCACAGATATATCTATAAACTCATATTTCTCAGAGGATTTATATTTTTCTCTGTTAGCAAACAGATACAAGGCATGTCCCAGCCATTTCACAGTGTGAAAAATAGGGTAGCTTGGATCTGGGTCTACAGAAGCATAAAGGGGTTTTTTTGCCCAGCTAGTTGCCCTTTCTTTGTGACTGACGATCACTTTATGAGTGTTAACAACTTAAAGAGGTTGGGCAGTAAAAAATTAAGACCAGAGTTGATAGCTCAACAGCTGGGATGCAATTTAGTGGAAGATCTGTTCATATTGTCTCCATCTAGCACTACTGAGAATTAGAGATAGTTAAAGAAAACAGAAATAGTGGAAAGTATTTTTAAAATGTAAGTATTTTTTCCCAACTATGACATTTTTTTTCTTTAACACTTCTCATAAATTACATTTTAATGAGGCAGAACTTTGTTGCTTTCTTTCTGTCAATAAACAAGACTAAATAAAAGTAGCATTTTTTTTAGCTTGCCCTTTTTCTTTCTGTTGTACCCTAGACTTCCTTGAAGGAATTTTGCTTGAGTATGGATTGCAGTATTTGTCTTGCAGCATTACGCTGTACTTTTAAAATTGTATTCCAAGTTCTACAAGTTTAGAATTTAGACCATGGTACCAAAACCAGAGTGGGAGATAGTAGATATCAAACAGTACCATGATATAGATACATAGCTTCAGCACTATAATTGGGTAATAACCTGACCCTCCCTCCAGCATAGCAAAGTCCAAGAAGTCTTAGCATTAATCTCTTCTGTAGTATAAACAGACACACTAGGAATTTTTTTCTCTGAGATCTGATTAAGAGTAATCCAGCCAGTTCTACTAAAGATAAAAATTCCTTCTGAGGCAGTTGGAGAGGTGAGCTCCACACAGTGAAGGACTCTCAGGATTTCTTTCAAGCTGCAGGAAATAGACGATAGCTACATTAAAGCTCAAGATTGTTTTCTGCACTGTGTGCTGTCTGAGGTCTGTCAGAAGAGCTCTGATCCTCTGCTGATAACAGTAATACAGAAAACAAACCTCACACAAGAGCATGTTCTGACGTAGTGAATCAAGTGAGAGTTTTCAGAGACAACTTGTCTTAAGACTAACAATGGAATATGCCTTCTACCCACATATGAATAAACAAGGATATAACGTAAGTGCCGTAACTTGGGCATAGTTTGTTGGTTTAAAAACACATGCTTTCCACAAGGCTTATGAAAACATTTGCATTTTGCAGGAAAGATAATTTTGTAGCGTGTTTTGCTGGAACCTAGGAACTCTTAGTTTCAACTTCAGTTCTGGCATGTACTACCCCTGGTACTGTATCAGTCTGCAGTAGCAGTACAGCTTGTCTTTTGTATTTCATTCAAAGTAGAGGGAAGATATGATGGAAATAGAAGAGTTGCTTTTGAAAGTCTTTCACGCACTGAGATAGCAGAAACTGTGTGAAATCAGTATATCGAGTGAGATTTCTGCCATTCGGAGCCCCAAATTTTTTCACATCGCTTCACAGCAAACCACTGCTGGTTGAACACTAGCCCTCAGAAAAAGGCGTCGTAGCCAAAACTGGCCTTTATAGCATAGCCTTGAATAGAGAGCACATGCAGTGCACTTGCGGCATATAAATTCTACTGCGGTTTTGGCTGCATTGATCACTGGTGCTTGTGCTATGAGTCACCTAACTTTATGTTGTCACAGCAGTATGTATATTTTTAGGATGTGGAAAAAAATAAGAGCAAATATTTTATACAAAAGCAGGATTTCAATTCCTGTCTTGAATATTTGATCATTACATTGGTCAGGTAAGAGGCATTGTTATTGCAGCTGAACAGTAAGGATAAAGTAGACCTACTGGTAATCAAAAAGCAAAAAAGATACATCCTCTGCTTAGATTAAGCAGGCACAAATTGGAAGGGAGGGAGGTGGAACGATTCTTCACATAACCATAATTGTGTGCTAATTATATCATGGAATGAAAGCAATTGCCCAATTATAAGACAATGTATCACTCTATCACAGGCAGTGCTTTGAAGGTTTATGTACTTTAAATTACTGTGACATTCCCAGGGCTCCTCTGTTTACACATTTGTCTCAACATCTTCTAGCAACAGCAGTACTATGACTAAAGACATTAATTCTTATATTCCCTGTGTCTTTGCAGAAGTTACAGAGTCCTGTTCAGAATGAATTTTTGCCGTTTTGTAAAGTAGCTTGATTTTCCTATTACACTGCTAGTCGCTAATGACCAGTCTGGGTTTGATAACTGAGGGTAGATGAGGTGGGTTTTCTCCTCTGCTCTCCTTGCAAATGTTTTTCCGTCAGTGCACCCTCTGTATTACTGAATTTCTGTTCCTCTCTGAATTTTAGTACAATTGTACTTGTCCCCCCATGACAGTAGATTCTCCAGTCATGACATTATTCCTTTCTGGACAATCAGAATGAGTGAGAGGAAAATCTTGACCAGTAAATCTATTTTCTTCTTTTTTACCATCAGTGGGAGAATACATTGTACGTTGACCAGTATTACCATTTTATTTTCACTTAGTTATCAACAGGTGTTCATCATTGCAGGCGGGTAAAATTGTATTATACGCAAGTCTATAACAGCATTAATCAAGCTAGACGGAATAACAACCACCGTGAGCACTCAGTGACAGAGACTTCAGCATGGTCTGCAAGAACCTGACAAGAACCCCAAGTGTGTGGTCAGATAGCTATACTGTACAGAAGCTTAAATGTTTGCATCTTCCCAACTATTGTTGCTTATCCTTGGAAGATTAAACCTCTTGCAAAACTACCTGTAAAACTACATAGGAGTCAAGCCTTTATTTGCCATTAACCCCTTGTTCATTAAACAGACAATGAAAAGCTGTCTGCAGAGCACTGGGATTTAGATTCCTTTTTATCCTTATCATGAAAAGACCCCATCCTTGTCCATCACTTGAAATACATCCCACTGGTTAAGTCATGTCATATCTGCTAACACACCTTTCCTGTACACCAACCTCTGAGCCTCAAAGCATAGAAAATCAGTAAGGGCATAGCAGCGCTGCTTCCTCATCCGCTTTCATGCACCTTCTAATAACTAACCACATGACAAGTTAAACCTTACTCTACTAGGCATTGCAGCGTGCCTAACAGGTCATCTAATACCTGCTACTTTGGACCTTGGAAGAGGATGGATCCTTCCAGGGAGCGGTCTGCCCCAGAGCACCCTGATCTCTAGCAGCAGCATATGAAGAGACAGGGTCTCTCAAGCAAACGGATATGAGGTTTTTCTGCATACTATTGGTTAAAACCAAATTGTCAAACCCCACTTATAAATCAATAGGCTGTCAACATAGATCTTGGCATGCTGGGAACCAGTTAATAAACAGGCTGCCGCATTCTATACCAGCTTCGGTTCACAGATAGATTTAAGGTGCAGCCCCAAGTACAGCACCCTGCAATATGCCTTGCTGTCAAAGGAAAAACTAGGGAGTGTTGACTTATTCAGCAGTTTCACACAAGGACAGGCTTGACAGGTGGCACCAGAATGTGAGGTCTGTTTCAGATTCTTTCATTAATTTTTTGCAAACTTTAGTGGCTTTTGAAAGGAACCATATTGATAACACTAGAGGCTGCACTCTTCCATTTATCTGTAAAATATAAATGGGAAGGGATAGTGCAAGCTTACCTGTTTGCTAATTTTCCTGACTGAAAAGCATTAGCTCTTCTCTGTGATGTTTCGTGGGAGTGAAAATGCAGCTGTCTCATTCAGGAGGATATGTGTACAGAGCCATGTAAGGTAAAATGAGCTTTTCCAGCCAGTGTTTCAGTGAGATGTAATGGGGTATGTGTCTCTATCACTGACTGCCCTGCTAGGGACCCAGGCAGGGCCAATGTATTTTTTTCATTAAAAAAATGCTTCCACACAGAGAAATGGGCCGAGACTGAAAAAAGTTATTTCACAACCAGCAGAGAGCACTGCTCATAATTTTTGGTACCTGAATACCAGCAACCTTTGCCCCTCTTTAAAGGGGACAAACAAACAAACTGAGGCCTGATGGTCACTTTGCTCCTGAAACAACTGCCCAAATGCTTCAAAAACATCACAGTTAGAGACTTCTGATTTGGTTAAGGACACACTGAGATGCTCATCGCAGTTAAATAATACCACAGTCTACAAAACTAGGTTAGAACATGAGTGGAAGTTAGTCTTCGCTGACTGCAGAAATCACAGGAGAAGAATTCTTCTCAGGCTTTTACAGCCATTACATGTCCAGGGCTCACAGAAGTCAACTGCATCAGTTGAAAAACTCCTGTGGACTTAAAGGGGTTTAGAATCAAGCCTTAATGTGGATTACCAGAAAATGCAGAGGCAGCTGCAAAAGGGCCAGTTGACATGACCAACACTTGTTCAAATTTCTGATAATTCTCTTCAAATTATTTTCTCTGGTTAGGGATTCATTAGGGGCTTCTCAACTGTTTCCTCTTACTAAAATACAAAAGGAGGCTCAGATGATAGTATCTAGCATCTTCATTGGAACCGCTTGTCAACTGGATAGCATCACTTTGTTCCACTTTTTTTCCTTGTTTTAATTTTTAAAGGTATTTGCCTGGGTTTATAGTTATTTATTTTGGATGTTTATCAAAATCTGTTGGTATCTTGCTCTTTTTGCCATTCTTTATGAAACAGTATTAAATTAATGGCTGTCTGGATCACAAAAGTCACCATTCAAAGTGCTGGTAATTGGCACCTCAACATACATTCCCAGCAGAGGCCAAAGACCAGGTAGTTTCAGAGATGGAATGACCATCTGCCTCTTCTTGGTGGTTCCTCAGGGTTGACTGAGCAATATCAGGAAAGCTTGTCTGCTTTACGATTTTTGGGGCCAAGTCAAGGATTTCTCTACTACCCATCTGGTACCTGATCCTGGCATTATATTCTTTACTATTTTTATGTTAATTTGTCTTCCTTCCCCCTCTTCCCCATGGCAAAGCATTTTAATGCCCTCGCACTCATATTTTTTTAAGTGGCACCTCGGACAGTGAAGACAAATGCGTGACTTGCCGTCCCCTGTGTTTCGCTTCCACAGGCGATGCTAGTGGATAGCCTAGTTCCCTGACGCAGTACAGCCTAGGTGTTTGGCATCTCTAAGTACCCAAGAACTTGGTATCTTCCTTTCCTGCGCTGTTCTGATATTAATGCTTTGGCACATAAAAAATGCCAACAGATGCCATCAAGTGTAAAGAGACAGGTGGTGTCAATGCGTCAGAGGAGGGACTTCCTCCAGAAAGATGGCACTTGCTGAGTTATGTAGGCTGCCCATGCAAATCCTTACCCATGTGACATCCATCTCCTTGTGAGACAGTCCTAATGTCCTTGTGAGCCGGCACAATGCCATTCGCAGCCCATGAATAGAAACGTATTGAAAGTACTTTAAAAAAAACAGATTTTACATGGTAGATTTGTAAGTGATGTTTCATGCTGCATCTGTGTATCACATAGATGTCAGTATGACACAGTGGACTGGGTAAAAGTCTGTGAGCTAGGTAACACTTTAGTCTTAGTCACTGCTGTATGCGTTTGGTAAAGTGGCTGCATCTTCAAGTTACCATCTGTAAAAAGTGTCGTGTCCAGATTTCGTAAAGTCTTTGGTTTTTGTATTATGCAGCTGTAGGGACACTGTATTGTGTCAGAGATATCAAGTAAGAACACTAGAGACTTTATGCATACAAGTTTACTGTTCTCCCACAATCTTTTTCACTCTTGCCTTCATACCAGAGGTTTTCTGTATTTCCTTTTACCTCTTTCATATTTTGCTTCATATTTCCAGTCATATGACTAGATGAGCTATGAGCCCAGACCTTATTTTTTGGCGTCAAAATCCTTCAGCAGATAATAGGCTTAATTCTCTAATATGGGCAGACAGCTTAATGAAATATCTAATCCCCACACAATGAAAAAAATGATTTGTCTGTTTTTTTGTTTTACATCACTACTGACCTTTTATATATCTCACCATTATATCATCATTCTTGTATGTTAGTTCAGTGTTCTGGAATCCAAGGTGGAAGGTATGGTTCTCTGACTTTTGTCTCCCTTATGGGTCAAGTGGCCCAAATGTCATCCTTTTAACACAGCAATGCAAATGTAATTGACCATACTTCCATTCAACGCCTATAAGTTATTACTATATGGCTATATTCTGTCATCCAGAGATCTCTTTCAGGATCAGGACTCTTATTATTGCAAACACAGAAACATCCTTGCTTCTGGAGAGCTCACAGTCTAAAACATACAACCTACTGAAATTGATTGGGAGAAGGCTAAAATCAAATAGCTTTGCTTTACACAAATATTTGCCTTTCTAAAAATACTTTAAGGTGCCACTAAGCTCACCAGTCCATCAAGTCGTGATTAATTTTCTGACAGGATATATCAAGGGTGCCAGTTGTATGACCTGCCAAATCAGTCTTTGTATGTCCCATTGTGCCTGCTAACTGAAATGCATCTTTTTGTAGGGTAGAGGGTTTATGACTTTGATTCCAGTTATATGAGCTTCTAGTAATATGACAGCAAAGGGCTGTGGGCTGTGGTTTACTTCCCTTTTGTACTTCCATAAGAGAGCTGTCCTGCCAGATATTTAGATACCAGCGGGTTGGTATCTAAACAGAATGAATTATTTACACCTCACCATAACTGAGGGCTCAAATATGGGTCTGCATACTCTGTTTGGAAGCCACTCTGCTCACAACCTTTCACGAACCCCACTTTGTCTTTTCTGAGTGCGAGGAGCAAACGCTGTGCTCAGTTTTTACATTCTTTCTTTACAACTACTGACTGCTTAAAGCTAAAGGGAGGCTTGCAGGAAATATAATTAAAGGCAGAACTTGCCTGCTGTAGCTTTTCAGGGAGATAAAGGGCACTCCTCCTCTCCAGAAGGTCTCTATTCCTTTCCCAGTGATGCTGTAATCTGTTGCTAAGGCAGTGGCTGTGCTGTAACATAGTGTTCTCTCTCTCATTGTGTTTATGAGCAGGTGGAGCAGAAATTGCTTGGTTTCTACACAAATAGCTATAGAACAAATGTACCAAAGGAAATGGGGGGTGGGTGGAGAAGATCCACAACACGATTAATATGAAAATGAAAGGTGTGAGAACATGCCATATTTGAATAGTAAATATATAAATAAAGTTAATCGTTGAGTACCTTCTCCATGTGAGGCAGTCCAATTCATAGAGGATCAGACTAAACATCAGGAAATCATAATTTTATTCTTAGCTCTTCCACTAGCCTGCTGAATGGTTTTAGCCAAGTTATTTTCTGATTCTGTGCTTCAGTTTTTCCGTCCTTATAGAGGGTTGCTTATTCTTTGTAAAGACGTATGAAAGCTGGTGTAGAAAAATACTGGTCGACATCTGGATTTTACTGTCATAAGAAGTAGGAATTTGGTGAAGCAGTAGGAAGGGCTATTGCTAAAGATGAGTTCAGAAGGACACTAGTAAAAGAAAAAGAAAAAAAGTATGCACCAAAGAAAAATGATTCGGTGGGGAGGCTGTTTGCATTCCTGTTTTGTATAATTTCACAAGGCCAAAGAAGTGGAATCCAAACCCTCTCTCAAGTCCATTTACATCACTGTGCTGTATCTGCAGACGTCGTTACCTTGACATTAATGTATAACCATTCACAGTGCTGGCGTTAGCACAGCACGTTTTGCCATGTATCAGACACATTGCACTGCAGAGGAAAACAAAGGCAGATGAAGTGAGAAGTGGGAGTCATGAATCATTTAAAAAGAAATAGCACACACAGAGCCCACTGTAAAAAGAAAGACAGCGTCACCATTCGGAGCGCTGCCAGCCGGTGAGAGTGCAGCCACCACAGCTCAGGGCAGGCGGAGAGGGAAGAAGGCATGTGCTTTCTGAAGTTGAGACAGGGACCTGGTTTCGCTAAACCGTCCTCATAATTTGAAATTAGGACTTCTGTAATGCGTTCAGTTAATTTCTACCCACGCCCTTCGCAGACACTGAGTTTGTACAGGTACACTTGCATACGCACACACAGACTTTTAACGCTCTACTGCTGTGTGCCCTGTGCCGGGGCCACCCACACAGTGCTCCCAGGAGGTGGTGGGGAGAATCCTCTTTGTTAACTTTTTGTATCGACTTTGCATATCCTCTGGAGGCCTGATTCTTACTTCGCTTTCATGAGTTTTACACTGGTACGACGTCGGCGATTTGCACGGTTGCAACTGTCGTCGTAAAAGGGGGATAAACCGTTTACGACACGGTGGCAGGTAATATAGTTACATGCGCAGCTCTGAAACTCTTCATCGGGCCCCAAGCGCGCTAGCAGCCTCCTCTGGGGCCTCCACCTGCACCCCTCACCCCTCTACCCATGAGCTCAGAGGCCCCATTTAAGCACAGGGCCAGGCACCCACGCCACGCTTGAGCTACAGCGTAGGGGTACCTGGTTTTAGCTGTGTCGCAGCTACGCCTGGCTATGGACCCACACGTACCCTCATGTATCGTGACTTCCTATCGGCTTCCTGGCTTAACCTCGGACCTGCCTCATCGCCGCGAACCTGCCGTCCTTGGGCCGGCCACGCGTCCTTGCTCATGCGCTGTGGGACTGGCCCTGGCTGGTGAGGCCCCTTGCCCTTGCAGGCTTGTTGTTGCGCTTGGCTTACAAACCTGTGGGGAGCAGCGGGCTCTCGTTGCTCTCTGGCACTCTTACTTACTGGTAGTGCAGGGTTAGCATTTTTCTCTTTCAGATCTATACTCGGCTTGCTCTTTAGGAGAACTGCTGTTGTCCCATATTGCTTTGGTTTTGAACAAATAAGCAAGCTTTTCTCCTGGAAATGTAGTGGTGCAATTCACAGATACACTAATGGCTTTAGATGACTATGTAGTCATCGTGCTCTGGGCTGGATGAAATAGTGAGTCCTGATAAAAATGGGTCACTAAAATCAGTGGTTCTGTGACTCTCTCCTTTTGAAAGCTTAGGATATTAAAAGCTAATTCTTTCATCTGTCCTTAATGAAAGAATTTAAAGTTCTTGACAGTCTGGGTTTCTGAACTTTCTGTTTTGTCCTGAAGTACATCCTGGAGTTCCTGTTCATAGTATGGTAGCCTTTACAGGCTTTCTTCTCATGTAAATGCCTTCTCCTGAATGCTGAGTTACTCAAACTTTGCAGGTGATTGTCAAGCATTTTTTTCCTCTTCATTAGCAGGGGACTAACTCCAATTACTAATTTTGAATAGTTGCTTCTTTTCTATTGTAGCCTATCTGATATTTTCTCAGGTACTGAACAAATCGTGAATTTCATGAAATTCACACCATATTAACCTCTGTGGAGATAACCATTCGGTACCACCCTGGTCCACATAGGACTCTTTGACCAGAAGTGATGAATGTGCAATTGAAATTATGAATCAAGCACTGTTTTAGTTAGGAACAGTCTGGGCCACCAGAGAAAGAAATTCAGTGGTTTTTTAGAGGGTTTAGAGCATAAAGTGAGTATTCTTGCATGATAAGTAGACTGTAAAGCTTTAGTCATTTAATGGTTGTAATGAGTGAAAAGGTAAATTGGTAAAAGAACATTTAAAAGACCCTGACCTGAGTCATCACAGAGGACCCTTATCTCGCAGACTAAAGTCTAGGGGAACTCTTAGCCTCAAATCTTTCATTCTCAGTAGATAAAACATGTGTCTATCTTGCTTTTGTTTTTAATCCTACTTTAAAACAATTTACTAAATTTTACCAGCGATGACTATAAGTTTCAGCAAAATACATGCTGCGTTTTGCAGAGTTTATATAGTTAAAATAAAATTACTCTGAATTCATAGGTTAAGTGTTGAGTTTTATTTGAAGTGAAAGAAAAAAAGCAGGTTTGATTACTAAAATGAGCCAGTTTCCTTGACATAATGTAGAAGCAAATAGAAAAAAACCAAGTCACTTAATGCAAAAAAAAAAAAACCCCACCCCAAAAACCCAACTGCCAAGACAACATTTTTAACACTTACACCAGACAAACTGTTGGATTTCAAATTGGCAAACAGTCTGTTATGACAGTCCTTTGATGGAGCAATTCATAGAAAGAAAACTATCAGGAAAACTCCGCTCTAAGCAAGTGGGGCTTCTAATCAAGAAGATGATGCCACTCAAATCTAGATCAAAAAAGAGTCACGGAAATAAAAGACTTGATTCCACAGTGAAGTTTGTGTAGGTAGAACCAATCGCAGGGTAGAATCCTAAAGGTAGCTGTGATGATGCAAAACAGTACCGAACCGCGCTGTGTGTCAATCAGTTATACATTTTTATTGGCTCCTGGCTGATGTGTTTTAAGCACTATGCAACATCCAGTTCTCTTAACAATGGTGGGAATACAGTTGTTTTAAGCAACCTTTGTTTTCTACCAGAATGATCCATCCTGCGTTCTAGAACCCAGACGACTTATTTGGGTAGCCTTGAGTAGTTGCCTAACTTAAAGTAGCCCAAAGTAATAAGCTTCACACAGAATTGTTGAAGGCTTCTGCTGCTACTTGGTGCTACTTCTATGTGCCCTCACTTGCGAGAGTCTGTGGCTTCGCTCCTGAATCTGTGTACAGTGGGCTCTGTAGTGCAAGAGTTAGGGGAAGAATCCTGTCATCCATTTCTTTCAAGCTTTCCCTTTGCTTAAAATACCTCAGGTATTTCAGGATTTGGGCTTTTTTTAAGTTCAGTATTGCCAATCTTATACTAATAAAGGCATAAGCCTGTACTTCAAAATCATGAGTGGCATAATTATGACTTTAAAAATAGAACACTTTTTCATAAAGGCTGAGGTATTCAGATGACATTCAAGCAGCTGCATCTTCAGGAGAAATAGCACATATTATGGTATTGCTAATAAAATTGTAAGTACTGGCAACACAGTACTTCATGTAATCACAGTCTTCAGAATTTGTATTCACTACTTGAATTACTTTGAACTGACATATCACATTGCATGCAAGTACATTTAACACACAAAGTCTAGTTTGTGACCTGGGGGCCACCTAGTGATTATGACACTAGGCTCCAGTTTAGATCTGGCTTTTCTTTTTGTCACGGGCTTTTGGTGTTAACTTGAGGAAAATCAACATTCAACCTCAACTGTAGAACACATGTAAACTGGGAGGTATGTCTTGATCCTTCAGTTAGATCAGGGTTATGGACAGATCGCGCCGTATCTCCCACTACACCGCCTGCTAGGGACATGAAGAAACTTTCCCAAATTGCCCCAAATTAAACAGATTCAGGTACTGTACTTCACAGCCCCAGCTTTAAAATGGGAGTAACAGCAGTGCCTTATATCACAGGAATGTTCAGAAAATTAAAGACTTTGAAGCACTTTGAGATCTAATCAGAAGTGCTACAAAGTGTTGTTAATTATGGTTAATTTGTTCTTTGACTGGCTGTACATAATTTTTAGCACGAGGTTCTCTGATACAATGATAATGAGGACTAAACAGGTATCTTACTATGATTTTCTGTGATTGTCAATATGAAATTCACTTGCCATGCATTTCCAGCAAAGTATGCATAAAATTAACTGTCACAGCAAAGAATATTCAACTAGACATATTGGAACAAAAGCTTTAACTAATGCTTATAATCAGGGTATTTTCTTAATGAGTGACGGGTGCTCTTGTTTATGTGCCATTCTCACAAACCTTCCTTTTTCATTCAAGTAGGTTGATTCACAAAAACGTGCACTGTTTGTGTAATCAAACAAGTGGTTTAAGAAAAAAGAACTTTCCAAATTCCTGTTGGGCTCTACTTTTCTCTTTAAACTTTTTGTGTTGCTGAACAGCAGCAAGGCTGCTTAAACTTTAAATCACTTAAATGGATGTGTTACACCTACAGCTGAATGAATAATTCAGTTCCTAGTCACTGTCTGAATTTGATAGGAAGAAAAGGGGAGGGTCCCTAAGGGTCTGAATGTGTGAGCAGAGGGGGAAGGGGAAGGCTAATTAATTACACATTTACAGTAGGGAATACTTGAAAAAAATCCACTTAAGTACTGTTTTTTTGTTACATATTGCTGATCACAGCTGAGAGCATAATACCAAGGCAACCATGTTCTTGAAAACTTAACTCTTTGAGGGCTGTTAACAACAGATTGAAATGAAGAAAAAAAAAGCCCAATCCCAAACACCAGGGTTATGTTTCATTAGATAAATGCTTCGACTAAAGAATGATTCATCACCTGCTGATGTCAAATTCATTACTGATGCAATTGCAATGTGAATTTCTTTTCTTCTCCATGTTATTTTCGGAGATCTTCTTTCTGAAAGCAGTGCTGAGCTGGCTGCATCTCCTGGAGCGTTAAGGCAACATGGTAGTATTACCATTGACACCAGGGATGCAAATTATTTTTCTCTTGGCACTAGGAAGATTTTTGCTGCCAAGAGAACTATCTCTAGATTAAGCTTTTTTTAAATACTGTAAACTATTTTGGTAGCAGCAAATTACTGTTACTTGGTGGTACGTGATCTCTGACTATTTTTAAAGCCCCTGTGACAGAACTGCAACATGCTTTCCAGTGTACATGTACGGTCATTTTCTGAAGGAATCAAGGCCCCTTTTATAGCCAGACCATTTCCATTCTCTGCACAACAAACAAGGACCACAATTGGAATGGATTTTTTCAAATAGCTCTGGAATTCTCTCTCTCCAACAAAAAACTACCAAATCAGAAGCAATTTTTAATGACTGCTTTTGTTTCATATTCCCATGTGCGTTTATTATTCTTTCTCATTTTCTTCTCTAAAAATTGAACAGACTTTGATCCTCCATTGCTCTGCATCTTTAGTAAAAGAATGTGCTTTCTAAAAACCCACTTTATTTCATTCCAAAGTTGGTCATGACATAGTATGTGTTTGGGAAGATGGTGATTATTGAATGTTTGTGCATTTTAAGGCATCCCTATATCCAGCAGGCAAAAACAGTTGGAAATTTACTGCCATAGGTCTGCTTCCTTTACATCAAACAGTTGCCATGAGTATTTCCACAGATAGTTCAATGCAGTGCAGCCACCTAACGAGGGTGTAGCCTGCTATACATGATCCATGTTAGTTCATTGGGGAATCATTTCCTTTCATAGTAAATGACAGAAGAAGATTGAAGTGTTGAAATACTAGAACTTACCACTACTGTCTGCTCTCTACAAATACGGAGATGTGGTATTTCTCATATCATTTCCCATTCTGTGCCCCAGGGTGGGGTCAGCAGTGTGTAAAATGTTTCAGAGTCCTTTGAGTGAAAAGTTCAAATGTTTTGGTTTGGATCCACCAGTTCAACTGCATGATATTTATTGTGGGCATCAGGGAGAGGGAAAAGTCTAGGCCTTTAAGCCTTGTAGGAAAAAAGTCCACCTAAAGCACATCAGTTGCCAAACTTTTCTGTCCCCCTGAGAATTCTTTGTCGTCTCTGTAGCATATCACATTCCTGTTGTTCTCTTCTTGTTGGAAAACCATTCCCATCTGTGCTCCTGCTTTACGCTCCCACCTTGTGAGAGGCAAAGCACAATCAGTATAGAGCCAAGTACACCACCCTTACACCCCTCTTCAGGCGGTAGGAATCCTCTGTAACTAAGTTATGCTGGAAGACCTGCCTGTTAAATACAACAAAGTTTAATAAACAATATTCGAAAAGGAAAACCACTTTTTCCAGCAAAAGATTCCTTGGAAATTAGAACTGTTCTGGAAGGAGTAGTACTGTGAGACCTTTTCAGTTTAGCCTGAGTTCTAGCATCAGGAAAAACAAAAGCATTACCAGCACATCCCCTAAACTTGCTTACCAGCTCCAGCAACAGGTGGAGTAGAACAGAACATGATGCTCTAGCATTAGTTGCTTCTGGAAAGAAATGGCAACTTGCTTGCAGACAGCTCTTTCATAAAAGGATGGGCTCTGTTTACCCTTTTCCCCACTAAGTTCCATATTTGCTACTCTGAATGACAATCCTCTATATCCAGCAACTCAGGAAAATTGTTTAAAAACAAGAAAACTATTTCCACAGTTTCAGCAATCCCTCTTTTTGAAACATTTCAGGACTTTTTTACCTGCTAATCTTTATATCAAACCTGAATACTGGAGTTTAATGGCTAACTTTTGGGAAGTGATACGGTCTTTTTAGACAGCACATTCCTTTGCACTCTTTCTCCAGAGTACAAAGAGCTCTCAATTTAGAATGGCTCTTCACTTAATTGTCCATCCTTTTTCATCCTCAGTTATCAGTTACATAATAATATCAGTGAAACTGGTGAATGAAAAATTCTGATTTGGTGGCACATAACACAGGTGTATAACACCTGTTGCCCTCTTCTGCCTTTGTGTTTTTATGGAACACTGAAGAAAATAATTTCACCCTCTGACTCGGTTTCCCCATCTGTAAAGTGGAGTCAGTAGCATTTGTTCAATACTGTTACCTTATTTTTAATTATCTGATGTGATAGGGTACTACTCTACTGCAGTACAAAGTAATCAAAGTTATTAACTGGCGAACCACATCTATAAACTGAATTACAGGGTAGGGGTCTTTTTTGTTTCTCACATGCAATCTTTGCCCATTTAAATAAGCATCTAAAAACTGGGAGAAGGTAACTGCTTAAGGCACAAGGCTGAGATTGAGGAAATCTGGATTCCTCCTGATACTGTCACTGACTCTGTGATCTTGGACAAATCTTGGTGGATAATCATCCTTTTGGCTGTTTTAACTGAAGTGAGAACAGTGTTTTTTAGCCATGTCAACTGAAGTTTTAGGAGATCCTGTAGCATAAAAGTTTATAAGAATGTTCAGAGTAATTTAGTTCTGGATTAAAATACAGCTGGCAGGAGAGATGGGCAATTACCTACTCTTTAATATAGACAGGGAATGTGTTCTTCCTCCCAGCTATTATTGTCCATACCTATTATTTCAGAAATACTGGACATGATCATGCCTCACTGTGGCACAGCTTCCACAATGAGGTCACCTGCAGCTTGGAAGTACAGCTGTTTCCCCTGCCTTCATTTTTAATTCATAGGCTTGTTGTGGGTGTTGGTTTTTTTTATCTGCTGTTTATTCTGCAAGCCCCTTTTGGGCACACTGATGCCTCCAGCAAGCTTTGTATGCCAGGGAATTATGGGTCCAGAGATTCTGCAAATCTGCATCCCAGCCAAAGCTTTTGAAAGCTGCTTCTTTTGAATGCCATGCATTTGGCTCGCACCCCTCCTTTCCTCTCTGTCTGTCTCTCTCTCGCTCTCTTCCTCCCTTTCCCCTCTCTTCCCTCCCTTCCCTCCTCATTCTCTCCCCCTCTTTCTCCTCTTTTTTCGCCCTTCCCCCTTTTTCCTCCTGCCCCCCCTTCTCTCGTCTTCCCATTTCCCCTGTCCCTTTCCCTTTCTTTTTCCCTCTTTCTCACCTAGTGATCCCCTCAGTAATGATGGGAAACTGGCTGCACTGCATGGTGAACAACTTGGCTGGGGGGAGTAAAAGGGTGCTTTTCACTTCATAAAAGATGAGCTAGAAGCCGTTCTACATAATGATTGAGACTATTCATTGCAGTCTGTATGTGGACTAATGTCTGTAAGACTGCACATGCTCTATAAATTCCCACCTGAGCACCCCCAATATGTCAGGCAGCTTGAGGTGTTCTGACACTCAGCTCCTCCATCACAAACCCTATGATGTCTATGTCATTGCTCCATCAATAGGGATAACATCCTTTCCCTTCTAGTTCTTTTTTCCCGACTCTATTTTATTTTTAAATATTAAAGTGCTCTGGGTTTCCCTAGTAAATCAGTGTGTGTGTGAAGTGCTGGTTACTTGTAGCTGGAGGCTGTTTTCCCCCTCTGATGGACTGCAAGCATTTTTTCTAAAACCGTCTCTTCTTTTCATCACTCCTGCTGTCCCCTCCTCCCCCGCCCAAGCCTCAGCAAGCTCAGCTGCACATAATGACATCCAATCTGTTCAGGAAAAGAAAAAAACAGGAGGGGGAGAATATTTCCCTTTGATTTATACAGAAGCTGAGTTGGCAGAGAACTCAGCTCAGGGGTGGGTGGAAGGGGAACCAAAAAGCAAATTTGTGATGCATGGGCATACTCTCCCCTGGGGTGGTGCCAGTCAGCACAGCAGCCAAAGCCGACAGAGAAGCTTTGCAGGTTTCATGTGTGCGCCCAAGGCATCCTCCTTCCCAGCGTATTACTATCGCCATGCAAACACACCCCCACAGTCTGGGGTTAATTTAATTTTAAAATGACATTAGAGATAACACAGGCCGGCTCATTAGCACTAGGCAAAACACATAGATCCCTGTGTAAAGACAGACTCTGGAAGAGGGAGAGGTCAGCGACCGAGTGCTTTTCTCATTCCAGCAGTCAGTCTTTGAGCTGGGGTCAGTTCTTACATGAGAAGGACATGGCTAGGTTTGGAGTGAAAGGGTAATGAAAAAAAGGAAGGAGAGTCTTGTGCTGCAGTTCAGGCATTGGAGTGGGATCTCCTGGCAAAAATCATAATGTCAGGTCAATGAAATCATATTGACGTATATCGTATCATAGAGGATGTTCCCTAGCATGTTATACCCCCATTTTTCATTCATATAAGACAACATACAAAAAGAAATCAAAAGAGGCCCTAGTTTTATATTTGATTGCTTTGGGAGTGATTATGAGTGGAAGGGACAGCAAGAGGTAGATGCAGGATACGTGGGCCAGTTCCATCAAGTCCTAATCAAGTATGCAGAATCTCCTGTCTCCATTTTGATCTACCACACAGTTCTTCTGAAACACTTCAGCTCTGGTCTGTTATATCCTTATTACTCCATTTTAAATCTGCCTTAACCTCACACATACAGAACTTTATTAATGCACACAGATTTTGACCTGCAACAGTCCTGCTCTCCCACGTTTGTACACAGATGCTGCTATGTTTGCATCACAGATCTAATCATCTACTTTTCCACTATTTGTGCCCCTTCCTGGCCTTCCCATTGACTTAAGTCTTGTTGTCCAGCTATTTTCAGCCTTCATCCCAGGCTGGGGTATTTCCTGCTGTTCTAGACCTTAAACCCATTCTGACTGAAACCTGTTAGTTACATTGAGGTGTGGTGATTTCTGTTCTAGACGGTAGTATTACGTATCAGTTAACTACCAGGACCAAACCACAGAATTCACGGGTGCCTCCAAAACGAAATGACTTTAGTCCATTGGATAAACTGATATCTGTGCACCATTTCATTACAGTACTGGATGTATCTCATGGACAGAACAGAAAAAACTTAAAGAACACAGCAATAATTTGCCATGCATAACTCTCTAGTGAAACCGATACTGGCTTATTGTTTAGTTAAGTTTTGCAACAAGGCAGGATGTGTGGTACAGAGAATAGAAAGCGCTGCAGACCCCAACTATGAATGAGAATGGGTGTCTGTTTTATGGGGCAGTCTCCATCGATTCTGGTTGATTAAATATATTCCAGCTAAAATGGTAATTCGGCCTAGTCTGAGGGCCGTGGGGAGTGATAAACACTGGCAAGTGAACTTGATGTCAACAGCACAATCCAGATTGCCATAGAAATTAACAGTGTGTGTCTGTTGTTATTAGAGATTTAACCAGATGACCTGACAATAATTAATGGGGGGCTAAATTGAGAAGGTCTGTCTCCCTTTGGAGAACCATCCCTGAAACCTAGCTATTCTCACCGAGTGTACATATCCTGCATACGCTGCACAGGTGAGAGTCTTTGCACTCCTTGCGTTTAATACCCAAACTGATGTGGGAACTTGGTGGGATGGGACTTCAGGTCTGCCCAGAGACGGTCTCCAGGGAAAGAATAGGAATGCATATGTTCCAGGAAACAATATGCATTGCAAGGTCATTTGTGACCAACTGTAAAGAGGTAATGCCAGAACAGCCTCATTGGCTGGGCTTTTCCTTGGCTCAGACCCACCTGCAGACACAAAGCCAAGCAAAAGCCAGGGCTGTCAGCTTGCAACAGGCTCATCTCTCCATAGACACTGTTGAGTTTCCAGGTTAAAAGACTGTGCTGAACTGATCAGCAGTGGCTGCTCTGGCACAGGAACACAGTTCCTCTTGCATGCATAATCCTGATGTTTGTGTTCTCGGTGCCTCTGCTCCAAAGGACTCGGAAGATTCCACTGCATTTCAAGAATTTAATTCATAATCTCTGGAAAGATAGGTGAGCATTCTTGTTCTCTAGATAGGTCATCATGGCATCCAAAGGTGATATGGTTTACCTAGGACATAAAAGACACAGAGTATGGAATAAAAGCCTGACTTCATGTCTTCTGGTGATGTTCAGAAATACCTATTCGATTCATTGTGATTTTAATGGCATTTGTACAGCTCTGGGTCAGGCCCCAAGAACTTGGTGACTCTGCAGGTAAACACAGCCAAGCAGATGTTGTGTATTTAGTTCTGGACAGTTCTCGGCATTCAATTCTGTTTTACTGCAAGGTGGGGCAGGGGTTCACACATGACAGACATGAATCCATAGACTGATACAGAATAATCGAGTCAACCCCATTTTATAGGTTTCGTTTAATTGTTAACAATATTAGAATGTAAACTAAGGATCCAAAAAAGTAAAACCTGCTGTGCTGCTAAGTGCTAAACACACAGTGAAAGGCAGTCCCAGCCTCAACAAATTTGCAGTCTAACTAAACATACAGTATAAGATAGAGGGTAGGAAAAGACACAGATGTTCAGAGCTCTGCCCCCAAGGAAATGGAACCAGGCTTCCCTGGGTCTCTAGCCAGGACCACATGGCTTCTCAGCTTCCCTTTAAAATTCTCCTTTTTGTTGGTCTCTTTTCTCTAGCATAGTTTTGTTGGATCAGGGTGGTTGAGGAATGGACATGGCTGTAAGCCTGGCTTGCTTTTGAGAGAAGAGTAGGCTGCAAGCTTAGTACTTAGTCACAGTTGTTCAATTTCTGAATACCTCGGTTCCCATTTATGCCACGGTGGGCCGACACCTGTCCTGGGGACACTTTATTTGTCATCTGCAATGTCCTGTGGGGACTCAAGCCAATCGTAGCCAGATGGCCTGTGGCCAGAATTGCTGGAAAACTGAATCCCTAAGACAATCCCCTTCTATTTTACTCCTCGCAACAGGCATCTAGCCTCAGCACCCATCTGGATGATCATTAAAACCCTAGTCCTAAACTCTCCTCTCTACTCTCTCACAGCTCTTCCCCTGAATAAGATTTCAGTCTTCAGCTATCCCCTTCAGTTGCAGGGTAAGAAAAAATTACTTCCAGTTTTCTACATAGGTTTGTGTGTGTGTGTGCGCACGCGCATCTATAAATAAACAGACCAATATTCTGGTAACTGAATTGCTACCCTCCCCTTCCCTGCCTCAGGAGCATCTTGTTCCCATCTCCCTCCAGCAGAATAGTGAGCCAGAATGAAATGCCTCATTCCTAGTAAGTACTGTCAGCACAGCAGCTGGGGAGAAGAATATCTGAGGGAAATGCACAAGTGCACTGGCATTTATTTATTTCCTGGATGTATTTATATAGCACAGACCTCAGAGCAGAAGTGCACTTGATGCTTCTGTCAACTAAGAAAGGGAAATGAGACTGTAACACAGGCTGTACTGTGCATTTTTTGCTCACAGAGCCCCCATTAACTGCCGTGGATGGACCCCAAGGCTCTGAAGGCTACTATGATTGAATCATCGTGTCTGACTACTGCTTGTGGGAGGCAAACAACCATGCAGGGGTGACACTGTAGAACGAGATTAACTGCGATCACCAATTTGACTATTGTGCTAGTTCTCACGTCCAAAACTCTTGAGGACCACTTAGCTCATTGAGCCCTAATTCTATAACTGAGAAAAGATTAATAAGCAGCTTACCACAAACTACTACCCTTCCTCCTCTCTCCCTACAGTGTGCACAACCCTTTGAAGATGACAAGCACGGGGGAAATAGTGTGGTGGTCTGGCTAAGACAAGGCAATTAGCAGTCTTGGCTCTGTTCAAAACTGCCACTGGTTCTTTTCATAGCCTTTAGTAAGTCACTTAAGGGCTTCAGCCTACCCCAGATGTGCTTTATGTGAGCTAACGAGCACTGGAAGACCTCTAAGGTTTAGAGAAGTCTACCAAGAATTCCTTGTTGCCTTGTGCCTTTAACAGACTGTGTGTTATCAACACAAAATCCAATTCTGGTAGATGCTCAGAATCTCATAATCACTCTCTGAATGTCTCTCTGTAATTGGTTTTATTGCAGAGAGCTACTTATACTTTCTAGGACCCTGCATTTTTTGGCCCACTTGTTTATAACTGGACTGAATTTCCTTATGCTTGTACAGTGTTTCATATGTTGGATCTAAACCAGAACCACGCAGTCAATGTCACTTAATATTCCTATGATCTAGTAAATAGGATCTTTATCTGAACTGGCTTTTCTTTTATTCTGCAAAGCAAGTTTACAGCTGATGAAGTTTGGCATGAAATCAGCAGCCCAGTTTTACTTAGTCTGCTGCCATGCTATAGTTCCTCTATGGATAGCTAGCTTGTCTGATGAAGATCTAGCATTCTGGGACCACTCAGATATCTGCACTATCCTTCTGTTCCCCTCTTAGGATTATCAAAACTTGCCAGTGGTAATCCAGGATTACATATTAAAAGTTGAATATTATTTAGCGTTATATACAAATGGTGGGGACCCTGTTTGGTTGTTCTAACTGCTTGGTTTCTATAATGTTTCCTCCTTAAGGAATTAACACACAGTTCCTGGAAAATGAAATTTATGTTTCCACCACCAGATGCAAACACCAAACCAGTGAAGCTTCTTTTGTTTACAGTGATGAAAAAAAGGTTTCATTACTAATATGCGGAGGTGCGTGTTAGGGCATCTAGATTTTGTGGGGCCCTGGGGAAGTCATAGCACCTTGGTGCCTCAGTTTCTCTCTGCAGAATGCACAATAACCTCTCAGGAAACATTATTATTTTTTACAGTGTGCTTTTCTCCCCTAGGAAAATTCCCTGAAAAAAGGTAGCGTCACCATTTGTCAAAGGTATAGTTCTTTCTTCTTTACTAAGGCAGATTTGCCTTGACTTCTCTGGGAAGTTTGCCTGAGCAAACAGAGAGGAAAGCCTAAATCAGGTTTTAATCGTCCATGACTTGCAGTTTCTGGATTTTCCCAGCTCATTCCTCCCTAAACACTAAACATCCCTACGCTCCCATTTTCTGTAGACTTTTCAGAGTTTCTCTTTCCACTTAAACTTCCCATGTTCTGAAGAGTACATGTCCAGTGTTCAGAACTGGGTACATGACAGCAGCATGGATCCCACTATTTAATTGCAACTCCTTTTCCTGGGCAGATGCCTGGCCCTGCACTCATGCAGCTAAGGACAACTGCTACTGTACAACACTTCTACAGGAAACGAGCACCTATGTCTGTCATCTTGTCTCATTCTTGTTTCACACAGAAACCAAGCCTAATCCTACAGAGACCTCGCGACGGCTGCGGTCAGAGACACTGACTGCAGTTATTTCCTGTGCGTATGCACCTGGGCCCATGAACTCAGCATCCGTCTGCTGTGGGGGAAGAGGAAGAGGGAGGAAGAGGAAGGGCTGGGTTAGTGGTCATGCAAGAGGCCGGTTTGCTTCCTAACACGTTGCCTTCATCAAAGCGACTTGCTGAGTAATTAAGAGCCCCTTTCCTTCCACGCTAGCAACACCAGACAGGGGAGATCTTTGTTTCTGTTTGGAGGGCGAGGGCTACAGGAGAAATTAGGAAACACAGAGATGAGAGCAATTTGGCATTTTTCCACCAGCACACACTGTTTCATTAATAGGAGTTGCACATGTTTCTGAGCCATGGAGCCAGCCAGGCACTGCAGCAGCAGCAGCAAGCCGGGACTGTCTACTTACTGCTGTCATGCAGTAACTTACCACCAGTGCACAAGGCAAGTTGATGCCCTTCTATGAGGATGTAATGGACGTGAAAAAGGAACAACAGTCATGCAGTTGTTCCAAGCAGGAATTTATTTACTAAGAACTGGTCTTTTAGGGTAGCTATTTCCTAAAGCTCTACTGACTTCAGTGGAGTTCTAGGCAGATGATTTGTCCCCGAGTTCATTTGCATAGTTGTAGTTGAATCAGCTATTACTTCTACCAGTGAAATACGTATGATCTCTATTGACTTTGAAGCTCCAGAAGCAAAAATATTAACCAATTGTGAAAAACTTCTGATATGCGAAATTGGACTTTTCAGACTTTTTACAGCAAGCACGTTCTCTTTGGTGGCATTAGAGCATGGAATGCTGGACTCTGATAACCTTATTCTACCCTTTCTTCAGTACATGCTGTCAAGCAAGTAACACTCCCAGCCCACGTCAGGGGCTTTCATGATCCTCACCACTATAGTCCCTGTCTCTCAATCTATAAAGTATTTACCTACTCCTTGTCCTTGTTAAATAGGAGAGAATTGTTCTTTCAGCATTTTAGATAGGAATCTGACAGCCTAGAATGCTAAATAAGTTGGCAGAACTCATACGGAAGATCTGTCTTGACAAAAAGAGAGTGAATACAGCTCTCCATAGATGATAATTTACAGCAAATATGGCATCTATACATATTGTTAATTATTTATGTTTCAGTTATGTCAGCTTCTTTTTCATAAATGTGTTTCATTTATACCAGAGATTTTTTCCCAATAGGCTTTTTTCTTCTGCCTTTAGGTGGGTATTCAGATAGCCAGTCAACTGTTAAAAAGAAGCAAGCTCATCTTCCTTCATTTGTCTTTTTTCCTATTTGCTTTTTAGAAAAAGTTATGATAGGTAAGACTGCTACCAGTATTTCTTTCTAATTTAGATTAATTCTGTGCAATTTATGCATGCAGACAAGTTCAAAGGAGAAAAAGCCATCAGTAGCCCCCTTTATTTGGTAAGGTTTTTATCTTATTGATTAGTAGAAAAAGCAGGGGCATCCCAATGTTATTAAATTGCTCAATATTCCTTGTTCTGTTTAGGAGCTGCTATTGTGGAAACAGCACTCCATATCCTACTTGTTTTTTCTTCACAGCTGATGTACACTAAATTGTTTCTGTAACTGACATAATCTCTATTCTATTCTCATTAGATTATTCCCACCTACAAATATTCTTCATAGGTCTTCATCCATTAAATGACCTGCTATAATACAAGCTGTCCCAGTGAGCCCACTGGAACTGGTACTTACATGAGTAAGGCTTATAGCACTTGATCCCAAGCTATTTAGACTTTAGTCACTCACTTACTGTCTAGTCCTACAGGGAGGCAGGATGACTGCATACAACAGAGCAAGCTAGGAACATTTGATTCACCATCACAGATTCTTTTGCCCGTGTCTGCCTATTTGATTTAAAAATATATACATGCCAAGGGGCTTGATATGTCTCTTGTGCCCCATTTAGCATCTGCTGAGCATCCCAGAGCAGCCTGCAGTGTAACACAAGTCACTGGAGGATAGATTTGATAGAGGGAAAAAACAAAGCAATTGATACCCTCAGGCTCCAGAAGTCTTCAAACTGATTCTTGCTGACTGCAGGCAACAAAGCAATTTATGGCAACATGGTTGAAACTTCTTTTTATTTCAAAGCTGCTAAACCCTCCCTGGCACTTAAAGTCGCTTTTCATAAGGCAAACCCAGTGAGCTTGCTGGGTTCCTAAGATCTCAGCCCCAGGAAGCTTTTAACAGGAGTCAAAAGAGACATTAAGCACTGGGGAGGAATCGGGGAGACGTAAAACAGAAATTAGGGTTTAACACAGGGCCATGAGGAGCTCAGTAAAGAGGAGGCCATTTTTTTCATGTTATTTTCTTTCTATGGCATTTCCCTTTTGGTCAGACCCTCAGTATAGCTTTTTTTCTGTGGAAGTGGCCCGCTTTGTCCAATGAATGAAGTGCACTCTGCAGATGGAAGCTGGGGTGTTTGGAAGCGGGTGTTTGGAAAGTGGTAGCCAGATTATTTTATTTTAAGGCTCTATTGCAGCAAAAGGCAGGAAAACAGACAGGGGGAGAGTAGTGAGTGGTTCACTGGCACCGATTGTCTACCACAGCAGGTTCAGCACTTAAATTTGAGTGACTTCTCTCTCCAGATGGTTGGTGGGAGCTGACTACCCAGATCTTTGCATAGCATGCTCCATAATGAAAACGTATGGCATCACTTGCTATCTTTTAAAAGCTTTTTTCTTCAACCCAAGTATAGCTCACTGTATTATGGATCCCTTCTTTGCCTGATGCAGAAAAAATGGGTATCTGTCATACGCCTAACCAGGGACTCTGATCTAGGAGTTCCTTTATTTCAAGGCAGACTAGCTCATGCTTTTACAACTGCATAATCCTACAATAATGTTAAGTGTAGTCTTTCTGTCCTTTTGATGCTGCCGCTGCTGCTCTCTTCACTTTCACTTTAACCGAGGCTTGTTTCTCTCCTAAGTCATGTCATAAAATTGTTCTGAAAAATGCAGAGGATTTACACTGATTAAAAAACCTGTTTTCTTAGCATCCAACTATACTGATTCTCAAAAAAACAAGAAACAATGTAGGAAGATTTACTAATTAGAAGTACCCCCAAGAAAAACAAGTCACAGACAAATTGATAGAATGCCCTTAATTTTGCATACTATGTTGTCAGTTTGCATGCTTTTCTCTGACCTAAATACTCAGTATAACGGGTGATTCATGTACAGTCACTGATTCTATGAGAACTGAGAAATTCAAGTAATCTAAAGAACGTATCTTTGTATCCTCTCACAAAGCAACAGTTATTTTATGGAAGGTAAACAAACTTACAGAGGCATCCTCTTCAGAAATGCTGGATAGACAACATTTCCAGTTTTTACAGGGTGCATACCAGTGTCTGGCTTTTCTAGAAGTGCAGTATAATGTTACCTGTCCAATAGTACCTAGTGATTTTGCTTGAATGAGGAACAGAACTATATTCTTCTGAGTTCTGGTGCCCAAACCAAACTACTTCCCTCAATATTGTAAAACAGAGAAAAAAGTCAAATGGGTTTTGCTCCAGTATAAGCTACAAGCTGTCATTCATTGTAACTCAGGTTCAGATAAAATTATGATGTACACAGCTTTATATGTATCAATTCTCGGTGACATCTTGACTGGTATCTTGTCTGAAGCACCCAGGTCACTAAGCCCATGTTCAATATAAAACTGTTTCCATGTTCTGTAACTTCATTTTCTGGATATGAAAAACCACAAATCTGCCCTCTTTAGCATGTCCCCAGAATCTATGGAGTAGTCCAGTGACCTTGTTTATTTGGGGTTTTTTTTTTTTCTCAATGGTGTCAGGATTTTGCATCTAAGTCATTAGACGAACCTGGGTTAGATTGGATTCTACTGACTCCTTTCCAGGCAAAAGTAAGTCTAAGTTCCTAGACAGCCATTCTCATGCTCCGATTAACCTCAGCTTATGTGTTACACATGATATGTGTGACGCACTGGATTCCCTTTGTTTCCCCCACTTTTTATTTTCCATCTGAGATGTGGCGTGAACTGGGAAATGCAATCAATGAGAATATACAGGAAATAGAAGCCATAAACAAAAATGACTGGTTGAGTCTCCATGAGGTCTGGAGTACAGTTGTTGAAACAAACCACTGGTGACCCAGAAAGATCTGAAGCTAAACAGAATGCTTTCAAGATGGAAATGTGGGACAAAGATGGCATAGATGAGTTGGTAATGGTCTCGTCTTTTCTTTCGTAGGCTCTATTCCAGATGTAGCTTTAAAATAATAGCAGCATGTTGGACCCACAAAAGGGCAAGCCTGAGAGTTAGGAAACCTTCATCTATTGTGAGACTCTCATTGTGACTTTGCCTTTCTAAACCTGGAGAGCTATCTTTTAAAAGATCCCAATAGTCAGAGCTGGAGGCACATTATCAGAATAATGCAGCTTCCATTTCAGGACTTGTAAATACATACATTTACAATCTGTTTGTGGGACATATAAAAAGAAGAAAATACCTGTTGCTAATGTCTGAGATGTGCTACGCAAGAGAGACTGTTCTTCCCAGCCTTAAAAATCTATAAGCCTGTATAAGTGTCCAGATATTCAGCAACTAGAAGCTTCAGGCTTTATCCATTAGCACAAGGTGAACAGGGAAACTGTAGTATTCTCAAGAAACAGCGTACAATGAGGGGATGTTATGTGGTGTTCTCAATGGGAGATAGTCAGTTTTGAACTTTGGAAAATCTGGATGCTTCTCACAGATGTTAAAAAGAAAACGTAGGGGTTTGGATTCTGACCTATGGTGTAGATGCTAAGCCAGCTTGAAAATTTTGGCATCAGTTATCTCAGGTTTTAAACAAGAGCTAATGAGATTTCTCCTCTTTTTTTGAGGCTAAATGCCGCTAAATGCCAAAGTTCACTACACCGAGTTAAAAGAAAAGTTTGTTATTTAAGCAATAAAGGCAACAGCTAGAACACCTTCATTATCTCATGCTGGCCTAACTGTACAGAAAAAGTTATCAAGCGGGTATTTGTAGTTTGCAGGCAGTGTGAAGCAGCCATACCTCACAGCGACGGTGTGTTTTCTAGGGTTTGTGCGACAAGGGTCCTAGGATCCGTTCACAGTTCTGCCTTTCATTTTGCTCTTTGATCTCTGGCAAGTTACATCGCTTTTCTGCCTCCATCTTCACAGCAGTGAAATGCAAAGTGCATATTTGTATCTGCGAGGATATCTGGGATCTGTGAGGCCTAAAATTAAATCAGCAAAGGGCTCTGATGATTATGATAGTATTCCAGAGTAGGATACTATATATAGGGACAGTGCCAAGTTTCAGTTATTTTCTTTAAGTAATAGAGAGCATAATGGTATGATAAATTGAGATGGATTGAAAACTGGCTGGACCTGGAGGATTCTAGTCAGTGGCACAAAGTCCAGTTGGAGCCAAATCGGTCATGGTGTACCCCAGGGATTGATACTGGGCCCAACAGTGTTTAGCATCTTCATTAATAACCTGGATGATGGGGCAGACTGCACCCTCAGTAACTTTGAAGATGATAACTAGGAGTGACTGGCACGCCAGATGGTTGTGCTACCGCTCAGAGGGACCTTGACAGGCAGCAGAATTAGGCAAAGAAGAACCTCATGAAGCTCAACGAAAGGAAATGCAGTCTTGCACCCAGGGAGGAGTAACCTTGGGCACCAGTACATGCTGTGGGCTGACTGACTGGAAAGCAGCTTTGCAGAGAAGAATCTTGGGTCCAGTGGACAACAAGCTGACCATGAGCCAGCAATGCATCCTCACAGGAAGGAAGGCCAACATCATCCTGGGCTACATTAGGAGAAGCATTGCCAGCAGTTCAAGGAAGGTGATCCTTTCCCTCTACTCAGCACTGGTGAGGCCACGTCTGGGGTACTGCGTCCAGGTCTGGGCTCCCTAGTACAAGAAAGAAACGGACTTCTTGTGTTCAGTCTAGACACAAGAAGAAGCTTTTTACTGTGAGGGTGGTCAAACACTGGAACAGGTCGCTCAGGCAGGTTGTGAAGTCTCCATCCTTGGGTATATTCAAAATCCGACTGGACATGGTGCTAAGCAAGCTACTCTAGCAGACCCTGCTTGAGCAGGGTGGTTGGACTAGAGGATCTCAACCTCAATGATTCTGTGATAAACTACATCCTTGTTTGTGTCATTCTGAGGACTCATATGTGACTCAAAAATCTTTCTGTTCTAAGAATTTGCAAGCCTTTACCATTAATTTAAATAGGAGTGAGATCAGGTTCCAAGATGTCAGAACAGCAGAAAGCTCTTTATCTCATAAAGCTCCTGGGCACCTTTTACTGGAATTAACTCTGGGCTTTTTTCCCTTCAGATATTCTCCAGCCCTTGCAAAGGAAACTGCAGTAACAAATCAGATTCTGCAGTAACACATTTTAAGTCCTGAAGCAAAATTCAGCAGTTTTAGAGGGACAGCATAAAAGGGAATGGGGTGGGGGAAGTGGGGTGGGAAGTATTTATAATCCCTTTAATATTTTAAAATTTAATTATTTCCAAATTGGGTTAGCGAGACTGACAAGAATACTGCATCTAAAGCATGGAGCCCAGAGGCAGCATTGGAAAATGAGAGGAGAAATTAATAATAAAAAAAACCCTATTGCTTCAAGGCAGCAGACTGGAACACTGACATTCCATTACTCCGTCTGTCTGCTGAATTCATTTAGCATCTGTGGCCTAAATAGGCTAGTTTTAAAGAGGCATGCTCCAGTTTTAATGTTGGAAGGGGGCGGGGGTTGTCAGAGGATTTTTCTTCATTGAAATCTGTCTCAGGAAGGCACATCAGACTGTAGTTAACAGGGTAGAGTAATGCTAACCTCTTAGCAGTTATAGTTAAAATAACATCTTGGAGTCTTTTGTAACGCCTTACAGATTGGGGTCTGCAACTAGCATTCAGGCCACTGCAGTTAGATGTCTGAGGGCAAAGCTGGACCAATAACGTTGCATATATAATTGAAGCAGTAGGTCTAAATCTGTAGAGGCATGACATCAGCCATCACTAAAGTACAGCCATTTCCAACATCTCTGTACTCAAGGTATTAAAAGTGGACATTGTCAAAATGCTCTCCTTACCTCTTCTCTGAAAAACACAGGATTGCCCAGTAGCACAGCATTCCTTGACACAAACTGTTCTCTTTCAGGAGTGCCACCCCAGACATCACAGCTGCAATTGCTGCAACACAGTCTCTTCCTCAGGGTGCTCCTTTTCAACTGCTAACTCCATCCACCTTTGCATGGCTTTTGTAAGATCAAAAGCCTGAGGCAGGCTGTCTGCAGTATTACAGAGAACTTACATGCGTGTACTGGAGGCTAGATAAACGGCTTGACAGCAGGCTGGAAGGGAAAGAAGAGAATGATTCTCCACTTTATTTCCTAGAAACCTACAAGTGTTTCACTTCTGGGTATTTTCTGAAACATCTGGATACCAGGAGGATAAAAGGTACCAGTGTAACCTCCCAGTAAGATCAATTGTTTAAAGCTTTCTGTGTATTTCCAGTCGTCTTTGGCTTCCTTCCCAAGATTATAGACACAGGTCTGTGAATTTCCTTGGAGTAGAATATAATGTATTCTCTATAGTTCTTTTTTTTCTGTTTCCATTTTATGCAAATAATCTTTGATTCCCTTTCCCCTAATTTATCATCTTCAAGGTCTTTGTGTAAATTATGCAGAAAGGAAAACCATGGATTTTATGGAAAGTCATATACAAGCTGTTAAAATTGGCCTTGTCTCCTCCTCTTCATTGTTCTTTGCTCTTCAGTGTGGATTTTATCCAAAGTTTTCGTCAAGTTTAATGGAGATTACCCAACAGACAGAAGGCTTGATAAAAAATTTTACTGATGCAGTCTACCATGAAACACGGCCATGCTTTTTGATTTCAAGCATACAGGGTCCTATCTAGCAAGATTCTCAGAGCTACCTACAAAGTCCAAGTCTTCAAGTCTCATTAGCTAAGTGAATCCCCATGGGCTCTTGGACCTTATTAACTGTCAGCCGGTAGAGAATGACTTTGTCCAGTCTTGAAGGAAAGAGGAAAGGCTAGACCCTCTGATTTCTTTAGGTAGTGTGCTGGGAGTAAGACCTCATGAAATGCCCATAGTTGCTATCTAGTTTGCTGTCAAGGAGATGCTGCTGATTTCTGAGAAATTTACTCTGGCTAATATTTTGGATCTGAAGAGAATCTTGCCTATTATCATCCAGCCATAATCAACACTGACACAGGCATCCTCCAGCAAAACACCTCCTGCCCTAAAAATGTATTCACAGGTTTATTCCTTTCACTGGCATTTTTTTCCATCACTGAATATCATCATCGGCTCCTCTTTTGGTCATCTTCTGCTTGATTCTGCAGACACTGAAGTCAGAGCTAAATTGGTTTAAGAATGTAGTTGCTAAGTGTGAAGATTGCATTAATGCTTCTTGATATCGTCCACTTACAGCCTCTACCTTGGCTGCTACTAAAACTGCGTACTCTGTAAACTTTTTTGCTTTGTCCTGAACTAGTTATTTATGCTTCCAGAAGGGCTATCTTCTTTTTTTGCATTTTAACAGAATTGAAAATAAATACCTGGCTTGCATCTTCCCAAGCATGTGTGCTGCAGGCAAGTCTAACTAAGGGGAGGCAGCCTCTGGAGAGTTGCTTTTAAAAAATTGTATTATTCCTTCTTTCTCCCATTAGGCAGCAGTCCAGCCAAATCTACCTTTGCTTTTACTTAAACATATTTCTTTTCTATTCTTTTTATACAGCAACAGTCTGGCCTTAGGCAAATCTCCTGGGAGACGTGGTTAAAATGCACCTGTGCTACACAGGCAAACATATATTACAAAGTTGAAGTTGCTCTCTCTTGGCTAAAACAGTAATATTTCACTGTGGCTCATGCTCCTCCTCACAGTTCTTAAGGGATTCATCTCCATCACAAAGGAAATGTCCTGTAGTATTGAAAGAGGACTTAATTTTGGTTATCATTATTTCATAGAATGAGAACTGTACAGTTATAAATCACCAGAGAATTTTCTGCAGTTTTCATTGAATTCTTTCTGCTTTGGGCTTACAACTATTTCTTCCAACTCACAGCCTTTTCTACTAAGCTTCCTTCTTTCTTTAACCTCTCACCTCTGCCTTTCCTTTTTTCTCCATGTCGATAAATAACTACCAATTAGACCCATGCTCAAAATTATCCAAGGTTACTCCGTTTGCTTACGTATCTTAATGGCAGTGTCTGCCTTGTCTATGTTGATAACAAACAATTCTGTAATTATATCAAAACAAGCACAAGAAGACCTATTTTTGGTGAGCATATACATATTACTATTAGAGATGTGATTATTAATGGTAATAATAAATCATTGGTTGCAGTGATTTCACTGACTTGTATTTAACTTGTATTTGACAGGTTCCATCTCTTTAAGAACTTTCCTTTAGGGAGTAGCTTAGTTCATTTTTCTGAAAAGAAGCAATGCCCTCCCCCAGGTTGTTTCTTGACTGAAGTAATTGCTGTGACTACTCAGGTCCCAGACAACCAACAGATAATTAGTTCCAATTAAGTTCTCTCAGAGGTGCTTATGAGATTGCCATTTGGAAGCAGCAGTTTCACCTGAAAGGTGAGCTGAATAGTGCGGAAGGGAACACCACAGATCAGAGCAAGATGAGAAACAGCAAAAGGTGAACTCTGGTACGGTGTTGTTTTTTGTTTAAGCAGGGGTATGTATGAAGTATCTTTTACTTTTAAAGGTGTGACTGCTCAGTGTGGGTCCTTGTTGGCCTCCTCTTCCTGGTTAAAAAAAAGGGGGGGGGGGGGGGCAAGCAAAATGTAACCTTAGAGTAACCGATGTGTGTGAGCTATGCTGGATGCTGAAGAAAAGCCTAGTGAATAGACAGCGCTTCAGTTTTACCATGAAGTAAGTCGGGCAGGATCTGTTCTAGTAGGTTACTGACCTTACCTGGTTCACCTCATAGTAAGTCTGAAGTGATGTGTTTTCCTTTGCAGAGAGTTCGTGTGTGTTAGGGAAGCTGAGCTTGAGTTGCCTAAGAACCCCTAAGTAAAGCACAGGGTCTGGCCTTTTCTTATGTTGGCTTCTTACTGGTGTTAACTCTGTTGTGTTTGTCAGAGCTGCTTCTCATCCTTATCCAAGGAAGGATGTCTTTAACTAGCTTTAGCCTGTTGCTTTATGTGGGAGGCAGGAGGGAGTTATAGAACCTATATTTAAGGAGAAAAAGTATCTATAAACCTGACATGTGACTAAAAAGACACAAAAAAAGCTGCAGGTTTTAATCCCTTTCCCAATTGTCGTTTTTTCTGTTTGTCTGCCCTTAGTGGTGGCATTTGTTATGCTTTTTTTTTTTTTTTTAACAAAAATGCACTTTCAGATTTGCAGGTTGCAATGAATGCTGCTCCGTGCTTGCATCTAGTTACTATAGGGCCTGTTGCACTGAATTTGAGTTTGTGGCAGTGGTTTGAGCCAAAATAGTGCTCTTTATTTTAGACTGTAGAAAGCAAGTGTATGTAAAACACTAGTAATGTTAATCTCATCCCAAAATAGTTTCACCTGCTACCCTGGGAAGATTAACTACTTCAGTGGCCGTAATTAGTGAGTGGAACTGCTTAACCTGGGTTATATAGGAAGTAGGACCGCGTGCCCTTGAAGATGCTCTTTAGATGTGTTCTCTATGAACCTAGAAGGCCCCTTTGAGCTCTCTGGAGCTGCTTAAGCCACAGCACTTTGTTTGGGCTTTGCAAGTATATTTTATGCTGTGTTATGTAAGTGGCCACCCTCTGGAAAGATCAGAAAGCTTCATAGCTGTGCATTTCACGGATTCAATTATTATTGTGTCTTTTTGTCACCCGTAAGCTCCATCAAACCTTCCATGGTAGCAGCCACAAAAAGAAGAAAAATTGAGTGCCTCTTCTGAATTTTGAAGGCAGGGCAAGCTCTGACAGTGGTTTGTCTCCCATTGCAACTGAAACCACAAACCCTACCAATATTCAACAAGTAACTGATGAAACCTGAGACAACTATAATCATCAAAGCGTTAAAAAACTCGTTTAAATATATTCCTACTTGGCGAATGCATAGGACTGGATTAACTAAAAGAAATTAGACCCTTTTAGAAAAGGTGCTATATCTGGCAGGACTTTTGAGACCACACGGGATATCTTATTTTCCACTGATTTTGGTGGCAGGTAGGTAGGTACCTGTGTGGTCTTGGAAATCTAAGTATCATCTACAGGTTTGGATACTTAAATGCTTTTAAAAGCTATGCACTTAATCTTGTGCCACTTGCCATGTACTCTGCCTCATTACAAAAGTGGAGGATAGGTGCAACCCAAACAAAATATTCTGGGTTGCTTGAAAATTGGAATATTAAGATAGTGCTTATTTTAATCCAACTATTTATCTGTAATTTATTCAACATCTATATTACATGCCTTCAAGGATAGTAGCAAGTTAGCCCGTGTATCAGTTTAGCTCAATTTATGCATCTTTTCTACATACATTCAAAGAAATGGGTTTGTAATCCATATGGAAATAACTTCATGATACAGGGATCATGTATGTTGCCTTTGCAACATAACGTACAATGAAATCTGTAGTGTAACAGATTTCTGTGGTGGGAGAGGAATGAAATGCCACCTATTCCAGTTGTTTGTGACACATGGTCTCTGAAAAGTGTTTCTTTTTTTCTGAGAAAAAGCATTGGACATATCTTTTATCTAGATGTAATACCCAGCTGTTATGCAGTTATGTTTTCTTGCTTATGAGATCTTTAGTTTATTGAGGAGACAGCCTGTCTTGTGATCTCTAGTTTGTTCTTTTACTCTGCCTCAAACAGACTGTATTCTTAAAAGACAGTCTATGTTACATGGCTGAGATCAAGCAGGAACAGCAGATAGGTTGTTAGTAATGATTGAAGCTAAATGTGAAGCAGTTGAGTAGAGGGTAAGTTCATTAGACCATGCAAGTGAAAAAGATACCTAGTTTTATATGGTGGTTTTCGAGGCAGCAAATTGTTACTAGAAATTGTATTCTATTCTGTCACTCTTGTTTCTGTGTTGTGCTGCCTCCTCATCTGGTATAATATCCAGTTATGAGAATGAGAAGGAAGACATATGGAGAATGCAGATAGGCAATCTAACTCTTGGGTGAAAATTATACAACGCTTTTTCCTGTTATTTGTATAATTAATTTGATGTTACAGGCTTTACTTGTATGATTATTTCTAGTGGCTTCTGATACTTTATTCACTTGGTTAAAGACACATTGAGAAATAAGTGTTTCAATTCACTGACTTTCTTAAAATTGTAGCGTACTTGAAATTGTTCCTCCATATTTGTGTTTGGCATGACAAAGAACAGCAAACTTTGCCCGGGCAAGGGTAGGCATATTTTGAATATTGTGCAACACTTTGTTTCATCTTATATTTCTATCTGCTGCATCCTGCAAAAAAAGAAATTATGTTTTAATAACTGGAAGAATAGTTACTAGTTTCTATTTTCTGTCTCTAAATCTAGAAACTTTGATTACTGGGAGTCTAAGTATGTGGACTTCAGTGGCAAAGGAAAAAAGTGTATCACAATCTATTATTAGCCCCAAAGAAAACCATTATTTTTCCTTCTTTTTTTTTCTTGTTTTTTGAACCCCAGGAATATCTCTTTGTAGTGATATAACTCAGCTACTTCTCATCCTGACCGTGTGTAGATCTTTGGGCCTTAAACCTATCACTTTTCTTAGATTGCAAAATTCAAACTTTATTCACAAAATGGCACTGGCCTGAATACCAAGTGCCACACTTTATGTGGGAGGAAGAAGATAGGAAAAATGTTGTGGCAGGTGGCTTAAAATAAATAAGAATAAAACAAGCTCTATTTGAAACTGCTTGAAGCTTTGAAATGTTCGAAGCAGTCTCTGCAAACCTGGGTTGCTTTGGAGAGCACTTGTGAGAAGGTCAGTCGCAATTATCATATGGTTTTGCAATTTTTTTGTATGGATATTATTACGAACACAGTGTGTGTGCATTTGCATCCTAGGAGATACATAAACTAACCTCTAAATACCACACCAAGACCCTAATTATAAATCCAGATATAGGGTACATATCATGGACCTGTATGTTAAATATAATGCACCTGAGACTAGGATTTGGCCTTAAAGCTATAGTTTCACTTAAGTTTTCCTCTGCCTGGATTATAATTTTAGTAATGTGAATAAGAAACTGTGCAGATGCTAACCAGATGCTAATATCAAACTGTAGTTCAACATGTTTCCGTGTAATAACTACAGTGTTACTATGGTGATAACAGATTCACTAGAGGTTTGATTTAATAAAGCAGGATTGCATGTTAGTATCTGTACAGTTGCCATAGTTTTAGCCAAACAATTGTGCTGCTTCTGACTGAATTGATGGTGTTGCCACTGAGCTTAGTTTCCCTTGTAAATCTGTTTTTCAGGAATAAATTTGCTATGTAAGCAGGTTCTAGTATATCGCTTTAATTGACCTCTCTTGTCTCCAATGGCAAAAAAGCACAGCTTTTGTGCTCATATTCAAAACTATTTTGCCTAGAGGTTTTTTTTCTTTCCCTCTCTCTCTTTTTTTTTTTCTTCTCCCCAAATGCTGCATTTGACTTCAACTTTAAAGATATTTGAGCCAACTGCCCAAGACTTCCTGAGAAGTTAGAATAAGCAAAGAATCTAAATTGGCTTTCATGTGAGATCACCTGTATTTGCAAGTGGCAGAAAAGGATGTTCAGTTTTATTGCCACCCATCCAAGAAACCAAGTGATAAGGACTTGCATGTTACAAAATATTTTAAGCTAATAAACAGCAGTCTGGTAGATACTGAAGGCCAAATTGTGCTGTAAGTTCTGCAGTTAGCAGCTCAATAGATTTGTGGTGTTGGTCTGAACGCATACCAGGAGAACTGCATATACTTTCATTCTTGCATTTTGGTTTTGATCTTCCTTGCCTTGCATCCTGTCTAATCATTTACAGATCTACAGGGCAGCTACCAGCACCGTGAGAAGAGAAAGCAATAGAGTTTCCACTCGCACCACTCTGCACAAGACACAGGAAAGTTAGGTCCAAATGAGTCAATTTCTTCCCTGACCTCAGACCAAGTACTATTTCTTCTCTAACTAGCGGAAAGCTTTGTAGCTTTTAATGTTGCAGGATCTTCTTAACCCTCTGTAGCTCCGCTTGCATTGATAGGGTTGCTTGAAGTGGAGGGCAGTGTGTGGGTCAGAACTGGGAGCTCATCTGTTTTCTGGGACCAAGAGGAGCTTTTGGCTGCTTTTATGTCTTAATAATAGAAGTAATAATAACAATAATTAATAACTATAATGATAGTGATAACCTTCCAGCTGAACATGTGCAATTTGTATTGCTTCAGCATTATTCCCAGGCAGAGCTTCATTGATATTCAGAGCATCGCCGTGTCTGTCACTGCTCTGTGCACTTTGGGTCTGGAATCCTTGGGGAGCCTCGCAGCTGTCAAATTGACTTCCATCATTTCTCTCCGAGCCGAGAGACAAATTATCCAGCCAGCCATCAGACTAGACTTTGCAATCGAACTTGCAATCTCTAAGCGATAAAACGCTGCCTCCCAGGTCAGACAAATAGTTTGGCCTGTGAGGAGGGGGAGGCTGGCTGGGGGTACCGCCGCAGTTTGGTTTTTGGTGTCCCTTCTTTACAAGCTGCTATTGGGCTGCTGCTTTTTCTTCTTTTTTTTTTTTTTTTTTTAAGAGGTATTCATGGTCTAATGATTTGGCAAGCGCCTGGGTGAGTCACTGACATATGTCGGCTCAGAGCCCCGCTGGGAGAGACTGCTACTCCTGGGCACTGCTGGCAGGGCTCGCAATGCGACCTGCGAGGAGAGGACGGGCACGGCTGACGGCTCAGCCCTGGCCGCAGGAAGGCAAAATTTACCCCATCAAGGGGCTGGGGCGGTGAGGTGAATTGGAAAGGCTTTCCCAGTTTTTTTTCACTCGCTGGAACTGCCAAGAGGTTTGGGGGAAGCTTGTTCTAGTTCTTCAGAACAGGCATTTTGGGAAGAGCCGGAGTCCCCATTCCCCGCGACTCCAGAGCTTTACTGGGGATACCGGTCCCGTGTTGGAAACGCTGACCCAAGCTTTTCGAGGCCTCGCGATTTTCCCCGCACCCCTTTGTTTTTGAAACGGCCGGCAGCTTCAGCTGGAGCTGCGGCCTTCGGTGGTAGTGCCGTGGGGTTTTAACGAGGGGATGGGGGGGGAAAACCCCCGTGGGCTGGACTCGGCCGCTGTAAATTCCACCGGCGGATGGCCGCTTCAACCAGGCGGGGCCCTCGCAGCCGCCGGCCGCTGCCCCGTCCCGCCGGCGGCTCCGCTCCGGGCGGCTCCGCGGGAGGCGGCAGCTGCGGTTCGCTCCCCGGCCCCGCAAGTCCTCGCACGGCGGGAGGCGCTCGGTTTAACTGGCGGGGACGTAACCCCGCGGCTTCTCCCTCCGCCCGTCTGCGGCCGAGGCGGCGGCGCCGCCCGCGCCCCGGGTGCTGGCGCTGCCGCGGCTCCTCGCCGCCCCCAACGGCGGGGGGAAGGCGGGCGGGGCGCGGAGCCGCAGGCCGCGGAGCTGAGGCGGGGGGGAGGAGGGGGGGACGGGACACACGGGACGGGCGGCGCCCGCCAGGGGGAGTCGCCGAGGCTCTTAAAGGGGCCGTCCCTCCGCGCCGTCGGCGAGGGAGCAGCCCCGGGCCGGGGCACCTCCGACGGCAGCGGCTCCGCTCCGCCTGCCGCCCCTTGCCCTTGGCAGGACCCCAGCCGCGACGCGCGTCCCGCTGCTTCCCCACCCCTCCCCACACACACAGCTGCGGCAGCGCACGGGGCCGGGCTCTTGAAGCGCGTCAACGCCCGGCGCCTGAGGCGGCGCGAGCGCCGGCGGCCGCCATTTCGCCGCGGGCTGAGGCCGGCCTGGGGAGCGGGTTCCACGCGTGTCGGTTGCTCGTCGAAGGCCGCAGCTGGGCGCGGGGCACGTCGTCCGCTCCTGCGGCCGGGCCCCTTCGCTGCAGGGCTGGGTCCGCCTGCCCTCCGCGCCGGGGAGGTGCCGGCGGAGCGCCGTTTCCTCCTTGCCAGAAGCAGCGTGGCTTCCTCGCCTGTTGAGGATTTCGTCTTGCTGCTGAGGGGCGCGAAGGTGGAGGAGAGGCGGCAGCTGTGTTTGGAAAGGGATTGTGTGTGGAAAGCTGTGTGAAAAGAAAGCAGCTGCTGAGCAGTTAAAAAGGCCTTTCCCCAGGAGGGAATCTCGGTTGGGCTTGGCGTTCGGTTGAGAGCCGAGAGAAGCCTACTGCAACGCAGAGGACTTCCTTCCCTGAAAAATCTGCTCTGTGTAGTGCCGGCTTGGGACAGAAGCACCACTGACGTGCTAGTGGCCCGTGCACTTGCTTGTGCTCTCCCCACAAACAGGCTGTATACCGAGGAATCCAGCTCAGGGTAGTGCTTTGACCCGTTCTTCCTCCTCAGGGCAGTTTATGGAAGTCTTTCCTCATAAGAGGCAGAAGTGAATCGAAGAGGTGAGGTTGACTGGAAGTATACTATTAGAATCTATCTTTGGGTTGTTTTAGAGGCAGGCAGTGGGGTTTTAATGTCTAGAGCAAGAGATGGCTCAGCAGTTCTCCAGCCACTTGTATTTTCCCCAAAAACAGAGGTTGCCCATGTACTTGGAAGATCAGACATAGCCCCTAAAGTATGACTGACTTCTCAGTTTTTCATCTTAACTAAGTGTATGGATGGTCAGCCTTTTAAGCAAGCTATCCAACTTCAGTCTCCTATCTCGTCATCCTCCTAGGTCTTTCCTAGATGTTCAGGTTCCAGAAGAACGAAACATCTCTCAATCCCTGGGAGCTTGTTGCTGGGAGAGGAAGACGACACCTGGGTTACTTCAGGTAGCAGTCCTCCCGGGGACAACGTTAGATGCCATTGATCAAGCTGCCTTAGTTAGTGGATTGTGCTTTTCTCTAGATCATGTCAGAGGTCAAGATTGGACCTGGAATAAAAAAATCTATGAGAAAACAGCACTTCACAGAGCTGACTTCTTCTCTTGGTGGTCTCCCTAATGACTTTCTCCTCTCCCTGTTCTCTGGGGATCTAGGTTAAAAACAAAATAACACAGGTCTTCCAAACAGCAGTTTCTCTTTAGCTTGTTGATTCTAAGTAGCTGCTTTTAAGGGCTGGTTTCTGTTCCGTTTAAGAATTGTTAACATGAGTTTAAAAAAAAAAAAAAAAGTGTTTTATTAGTATTACACTTCTACCTGATCAAGAGGCAAAGTGTCAGCTCAGTCAGTTTCCTCATGGCCACATGGCCATACCACATCCACTGGCTGCATGGAAGCTCCTAGATGGAGGTCAGTTTGTCCTGTAAAGCCATAAGAGATGAGCATCTGCCTTGTAGTGATCCAGCTCTTTTTGTGTGTGATCCCACTACTGTTATAATCAGCTGTGTTTGGGTGAAGCTGCAAGCAGGATCTGCAGGCAGGCTGTTTCCTGATGAGGATTTTCATCTGCTCTTGAAATATAGCCTGCTCCTTCAAAGTAGCTCAAGTTTTGTTAAAACTTAGAGATGCACTTTCAAATCCATGTTTCCTGACAGTTATACTGTTTCTTTGCTCATTTTGCAGTCGGAATCGATTACTGTTCTACCTTTGGTTTTGTAATCTGCAAATGGCGCTCTCTTGAAGATGCCCAGAGTTGGTGATAAAGTGCTTTGCATTTAAATCTGACACAAATATGCTGGAAGTTAAATAACAATCTACGGTATTTCTTTTTCTTCAGAACGTTCTGAAATCAGTTAGCATTGGTATCAGGTCTAAAATGCATTCACTTTCAGGTTTTTCACTTTCTTCTTTCCACCACCTCAGCTTTTAATTATGGCTGTCAAATAAGAGTACAAGCCAGACGTGGCATTTAGCAACCTAATTCTACCATCCTTCTTTTTTTCCATTTCCTTTCCTATAGCCGTCCACAAATGCCTATACCAGTGGGTACCTCTGACATTTCCACATTGCAATTTGACAGTGTCAGAAAAGTTCATGAATTATTAAAATGTCTCAGCATCGTAGAGGTTGGAAAATTACATATCATTTGACAAAACAGGCACACACAGAAAAAGAAAACCCCACCCAGGCATTCCCAAATCAAGAGAGCACCTTTAAAACTTTCCTTTGAATTTGCTTAAAAGGCTCGAATAGTAGGAGAGGTGCATGAGTCATTCTCTCTCTGTCTCTCTCTAGAACAGGAAAGCTAGCAGAGGGTGGAGGCATGTCAGCACATAGTGTGGTACACTTTAAAATACCAGCTGAAATGACTAGGCTGAAGAAGTGGGAGGACTGATATTAGTCACACGCTATTACACAGTTCAGAAGATGAAGGCAGAAGGAATTACTGGACAGGCATATGCCTCTTGGCCCAACCTTTTAAAACGTATATCTTGACTTCAGATCTCTTAATTCTTTCTTCAGAATGCCTCTGTTTGCCTTGCATTGTGAGTGGGATGCATTAACTTGGCCACACAGAGAACAGCTGACTGTTCTTAAGCTGAGATGTTAGAAAAATGGTCGAGTTTACCACACAGACAGTATCAGCAACTTAGATCCACGATCATTTTGCTCAAGCCTTTTGTTCCTTGTCCCACTGGACAAGCACAGGAGCTGTTGCGATCTTCCAGCTCCATGAGCATTAGTAGAGAGGATGAGGATCTGTGTAGGAAGCGCCAAGATCATGGTGAGATCTTTGATACGATTTCCTGCCCTGCTGCAAGCAATTCTGTGTTAGCTGTCTGCACAGTGAAGTAATACATTCTCCATTTCTCAGGCCCTGTACCTTCACCGTTCTTGGCATTTATAAGATTACGCAGAGTTGCCCTACCTTGCAGAGAAATAGACTGCATTTTTTCTGGTGACCACAATACATAGGCCAAGAACTTGGATGTAAGCACTACATCAGACTTTGTGATAGCAGTAGTAACAGAAGTGATTTTGGTTCAAGGAAAGGGGCAGTGTATCCTTTGGATGTGTGAATTTCCCAGTTATAATGGAAGAAAGCTTTTTGACCACTGGAATCTTTCTAACATGTTGAATATTTATTTTTCCTCGGTGTCTGCAACTGAAGGATTTTGAAGCGCTTTACAAACCTCGGTTCACCTCTGTGTGCTCATCTTGCTCTCCCAATGCATCTGAAACTGTTATTTAAATCTACTTTATATGCAGAAGTTAGAGTAAGTGACCCGTCAAATTTTGCAAGTATCACAGCCATAAACTGAGCTCAGCAGTTATCTTTTCCAGTTTGTGTAAACTGCTTGTCCATGTTAGCTTTCGATATACTGCAAAAAATCTTGAAGCCAAATAAATAATAGAATGCAGATCACACAGCATAAGCTCTTGTCTTGTCCTGGGTTGAGCGTGGATACTTCCAAATTTAACTACAAGGCTCCCACCTTTCCCAAGCTCTCTATTTTTGATAGGTTTTAAGTCTAGGCCATGTGGCTGGTGCAAGGCAATTAGTTTGCTGTGTAGGTCTGGAGGTCAGTCTTTCTTGAGCTGAGTCATAAACTGCCTTTGGTAGTAAGATAGAGGGGTGGTCCCTGTTTTGCCCAGGATGTAGTGTAGTATTTCCTTCTTTTTACCTGTTTTATCCAAAGATGGGAAGAGGTTTGTACTTGGATAAACTCATCAATAAATACAAATAACACTTTGCTGGTCAGACCCTCTGCTTGGGCTTGTAGAGATTTACAGGATACAGCCCTTTTATGTAGCTGAATTTTTAACAGAAGGTGTTTCATTAAATAGCCAGATCTTGTCTCGGTTCTATACTGCTTTATCTCTCTGCAGTACCTCTGATAATCTTATATATCACATTTAACCACGCCAAAAATAAAACCTGCAACAGACCTTCCTAGTTGTCTGTGACTGTCTTGAGAAGTACTTCCATCAGCCCTGTGAACCATTGTGGATTTGTTCTTACCCAGACTTCAGTCTGTTTGCCATGTGCAAATATTTCCTTAGTACCACTCCTCAAGAAATATTTTAAATGTCAGATATAATACCTTCTGCTTTAAAAGAAAAAAAAGGTCATGATAATTTTCTCTTAATTTTCTGACAAATTCTGAAATTAATTATTGGAATTGTACCACTCCTCTGCCCAAATTGGATAGCTGGAAAGTGTCTTAACAGCTGTCAAGAATTCTCAAGTGAGTAAAATACATGTTAAAGCTTATGAAAGTTTTTATAAGTGAGCTATTCTAGCTGATGTTATTAAATCATTTCATTCGTTAGAACATCCAAAGTAGTTTACCCTTCCCTCTGGTTAACTTGCTCTGTAGGCTGGCCACAGGTTTTTTTTATGGTATGCATTGAAATCTCCTTCCCAGAACCATTATTTTAAGGATAATAAGGGCAATAGCAGGGGCAAGGCCCTCTTGCCTTTCATAGTGAAACTTGGCTTTCTGAGTGCATTTGTTTGCTTTTTTGATTTATTTTCTTTTGATCAGAACCATCTGACCCTTGTGTTTAAAGGAACATTCTTTGCAGTTTTGAAGTCTGCCCATTATAACATCAGTTCTGCAACCTGCAGCGAAAGGAGCAGGCGGGTGCATACTTGGCTGTCTCTCTTGGCATGCAGAATCCACACCTGGAGCATATCAGCAATGTCCTTGGTCCCTATACAGGGGGTAAAAATCCTGGTTGCAAAGTTATAGATTCCCTCAATTTGTCAGAATTTCCTTACATGTGCAGAATACTGTGCACAGTTTTCTTGCATGAACCTTTCCTCTTAGTGTTTGGAATGGCAGTTTTCTTGCTCAGTTTGAAATACGTTTTCCTCTCCTCTGCGCAAAAAAATATTCCCAGCCTCTCCATTACGCATGCTGTTTTTAAAGGCAAAACCAAAAATATTGGATGCTAAGAGAATTGCACCCAGCAGCATAAGAAAAATGTGCTAACAAGTCAGCCAGTATACACCCATTTCATGCACGGAACCAAGATCAATGCTTTAGTGGTGAGATCATGCAGGCTTCGGGAGGAAACGGAGAACCGAGATGGGGATTGCTGTGATATGTAGGCTCCGTATTTTATGTTCCTACGAGCTCTACTGTCAGCACAGAGCAGTAGACAGTTTGTGTTTAGTTTATTATGGAATGTCAGAGTAGAGAGAGAAGTAGTTCCTTTCCTGGGGCCATGTTTCTTGTTCTTTGAGGGTGCAGTTTCATTTGTCAGTCAGGCTGGTCTAAGTTGGCTTTGCCTCCAAATTATCTCATCTTGCCCCTTTCCTTTTGCAGGCAGTCATGATTGTGCAGTTGGTCATTGAGATGAGGCAGCTGAAATCTAAAGCTTTTTTGTTAAAAGGGAGCATGGTTGTGTGTTTAGCAAGTTTCTAACACAAATTTGTGCAGGCAATACTAGAGAGGGCTGTGCTAACTACGCAGAAATTTTACTGCAGTCAGTGACCAGGTACTTCTCTGGAAATGATTCCTAGCATCTTATTTCATTGTCAGACGTAAAATAGGTCACTTTGTGGCTTTGAATTCTGTAGTGAATCTGTTCAGGTGACCTCACAGCAGCATCCTACAATCTGGCATGGTGGGTTGGAGCAGCAACAATTTCTTCACAGCATGAACCTGCCACTGCCCTTCCTGGTTTTTCTTTGAAGTAGGTCAAATCTATGAATTGCTAAGACTCTGTGGACCCCTCATTATTTTACCTTCTAGCTTCCAGCGTGTGGAGTAGAGAGATCACCTACCTCATTCTGTCTGAGCACTAGCAGCTTAGGTGCAGAAAACACAGTGCATGCTAGGCCTAAATCAGAAAGGCTCTCAGTAGCATCGTACTTCAGCTTGAAGAGGATAATCTGCAAAGGGAAGCTCTTAAGAGAGTGGTTTTCATTCAGTTGTTTACAAATGATTCTTTTCATCCCTGTTCTCTAACTTTCCTTTGGTTTTCTGGAAGTGTTACTGTTGTATCATCTGTTTGAATAGATTGTGTAAGTTGTGTAACCACATTTAAGGTTTTACTTACGGCTGCCTCAGTCTTCACAGCTTCAGGAGAAACCCTTGTATCGGATCGAGGAGAGTCGTCTGGGATACCTTGCTCAGAGCGGGTCTACTCCAAGCACAAAGGTGCCAGTGGAATCGTGTTGAGGGAGCAGGGGGGAAAGAGACAGGGAGACTATTCCAGTACATTTTGGTCATGGGTAGACAAATCCTGTAAAGACTTGAATAACTGAAAATATCTCTGGCTTCATCTGCATGTTTCTAACTGGGATACAGGATGTCCAGCATCTCCTCAGTAACTGAGCTGGATGTACTAGAACTGCCTTGTATTTGTCTCATTGCAGTCTCACTTGAACCTGAGGGGGTTAGAAATTAATTCCAATTACCTGAACTTTACAGATTTTCCCATAAATATCTAGCTTATATGTGTGGCAAAATTTCCATTCTGGACATCATACAAGCATGGTTTTCAAAAGAAAACTACTTTTAGTAAACACCAGTATCATTATTTAACCCAATTAAACAAAACAATATGGATTATTTTTTTTCCTTACCAATGAGAAATATAGGGTGCAGAGCTGTATTGTAAGATCTTTATTAAATGTATTTGAGTGACCCGTTTGAAATGCTGAGGGTCCTTTGAGCATGTCTCTATTTGTTGTATGTTTGTACATCATCTAACGCAATAACCTGTAAATTGTATGTCTCCCACCACAACAAAGTAACAACTACTAAATGGACCTCTACCTACCTTTGTCAAAAACTCATTAAAGCAAACTGTTCCTCCTCAGGACTTTCCTCAGTTTTACCTATCGTGCAGTGAAATGCTTGAGTCTACCTTTTGACTCGTAAGTCTCTTAGTAAATTGTTCATTTAGTAAATTGTTGACATTTGAGGAAGGTTGAATATGAGCTTTATTTTTTAAAATTTTTTTCCACATTCATCTTCTAAATTTGCACTATAACATTTTGCACTGCAGCGTGTCATCTACACGTTGGGTTTTTAGTTTGATTGTTTGATAGCCTAGGTTCTGTCTAGATGGTCAGGATGGTCATCCCTGAGTAGAAACAATGGATAGTCAAGCTGTGCCCATAGTTAGGATATGCTGTGCTCATTCTTATCTTCAGTTTCAATTATTTTTTGGATGAAGTAATGTTTTACAAATCATTACTGTACATCTGTGAACCTATACTTACTCGGAACTTCAAACAATAAAATTGTAATACACTTTTTTCCTTTATAGATATTTCTAATTGGTTTCACTGCTGTCTTCAAACAATTCACACGTACAGCGTTTTATTCCCCTTTCAGCTATCTAGTGGGGGATCATTTTGATATTTTGTGGCAACAGTGGCCATAAGGGTAAAGATATGTTCTTTCTGCTCTGATTTTGAATTGTTCTCTAAAATCAGAGAAGGATAAATGTTGTTAATAGTGCATCTTGATAAGACAAAAACCTTGTTTATTACTTTTAATTGTGGATTAATCTCGGAGGACAACACCCTTTCGTTAACTAAGCCAGTCAACCCACATGATTAAGTATTAGTAATAAAATGGTACACTGTTGTTGCTACTTCAGGAACAACTTTGCCCTCTTAGGAAAAATTTCAAGAATTTTGTTCCTGCATACTATTGTTAGAATTGGTTTATAATTCGCTATGCTTGATCACCATCTAAGAGTGAAAAATTCCTGTCTAAACTGCAGGAAGCCTGACAGCAGCTGCTGTTGTCTTCCCTAAAAATTACTTCTGAATTTTTCAGCAAAAGTGCAAAACTACTTCTTTTTAGGAGTGTCTATCTTGACTTGTTAATTTGTAGTTACAAACTGGGTGGGAATGTGATCTAACCAGCTAAATAATACTTTAACCTTACTATCGTGAGCGTGTTGCTTACTTTCATGCTCCCTGTATGCTAAGTGATGACATCCTATATTCTGCATCTCATATAGCCGTATTTAGCCTTTGATAGATCAGTGATAGAATCATCTTTAGCTACCAGAGGCTGAATATATGTGACAATCTTGGTTGCAGACAGAATAGAAATTATAATGGAAATACATTTCATCTATAAGTTTTGGCATCGTGCTGCCAGTTGAAGTAATATTTATTTTAAGTTAATAAATGTTGGGTCCTTTTTTTTTTATCTTGTGTCTGCACGTGTGTGTGCACACAAGTTTTGATCTCAAGCATATTATTTGGGGAAATACAAGAACTTTCAGGAAAAAATTGCTCAGGTGCACTCCAAATAATAGACAGAATTTGAGCTAGGACTCATGTTAGCAGGGATACTCTATCTCTTACTTGTATCTGGCAGGCTCAATCCTGAATCCTGACCCCAACACCTATTTGTACTTTGTACGTGTATTTCTCACATAGTGATCATCTTCTTGTATAACTATTTTCTATTGTTCTGACATGTATAAGTTCACACATAACCCAAGGCTTTAGTGGTATTATGTACAATTATTTGAAATCATTGCCCATGTGTCCGGAAGAAGACTAGCAGAAATAAAAAAGCAATGGTTTTTTTTTTTTTCTTTTCTGTTTCCCTGATGTTTCATGGTTTGGCTAAGACCTTTCTGTTTTTTCCTTTGAGTTGCTACCATACAGCTTTTTATGTAGACCTCTTTAGAAATGTTCTTTGATGTCTAGGCTATTTAAGCCAAAATTCTGTTCATTTTTTCCTGGCGGCAGTTATTTCACAGCAAGTACATTAATTAAAATTTGTGCTTGTCGAAGACTGCCCCTTCAGGTTTTTTGCCTTAGCAGAATGAATCTTTTCTTTAGCCCAACTAGACTATCACAGCACAGCCATAGAGACAGACAGTATAGATTCTGAGATGTAAAGAACAAAGTGTCACCCTGGGAGCGTCAATTTAAGCCTTATCGTACTTTTATGCCCTTATTGGGCACCTGATTTGTAATAGTGCTGTTCACCAACATCTGCCGTATTGATCAGATATGAGACATTATTATTTTATACTCTAGATGGTACAAATACAAATAGCTGTCAGAATGGTCCAAGTCATTTGCCATCAGTCTGATACGTGAACTGCTTCTTCATGCTAAAAGATAGTTGGGATGGAAAAGTGGGGAACATTCTGCTGCCCTCATGTTGGTGATTGCTGTAGCCTACTGCCAAACTTTTCAAAATCTTCATTTGCCTTTTTTTTTAATATCTTTTTGTACTGTTTCTTATTAAGATTCTGCTTAATACAAGCATTATTTCACGGCTTCAAGCAGGTGACCCAAGGAAATCTGCAAGCAGTCTACAAAGTTACTTTTAGAGCAAAATCCAGATGATATTTAACAGAAAATCCATGTGTAATTAAGTCTTAGGGCCTTAGTGGAGTGTCTGTAATTGAGTTCTGGGGTTTTTTAAATTTTCTTCTCAAATAAGGATATTCTTTTCACATCTTTGAGTTGGATTTACAAGCTGGTAAAAACAAGTACAAAATGTTACCACTGTTTTGTTTAATTTTTTATTCATAGCAAGGGAAAGCAAAGTTTCCCGTTAGAACAGGTATTCTGAAGTTTCACTAGTGAGTATTGGGTGAGAAACCTAAAGCAAACATTTATAAATTTGTCATTGATATGGATGGGAATATGTCCCAAGATACTTGGCAGCTGGTCTCCTCCTTTATTAATGATATTGCACAATTAGCTATTACATGAAGGTTTGTCATTAAATGCTTTTCTAAGGAAAGTATATATAATTTTCCCCATTTTACTGACTGAGGAAGTTAAGGTCTAGAGAAAGGAAGTGATTATTCACAGAGCCTGGAGAGGAAATTGAGTCCAGAATTCTGTATAATAGACCATGTAGACAATGTAACATGCCCTAAAATAACCACTGCATTTCAGATATGCCTGTGTTGCTCTGCATTCCAAAGACATAAAATATCTGTTGCTCTTCTTTTTAACCAACTATCCCTCTTTCTCTGTTTTCTAGCTAATATCATGGAGCCAGGGTGTGAAAACACAGATGACCTGTGCCCAGCAAAATTCTTGGTAAGTCAATTAAATTTCAGACTTGGAACAAAAGGAGTGTGATCAGTGATCCTGCTGTACGGCTTTACTTGCTAGTCAATTAGTTGCAGTAGAGCAGGAAGCATACAGCTGTTCAGTCAGACATTACTACTAATGTGCTTGTGACAACAGGTGAAATTGTGGCTTTCAACAGGCTAGCAGGGAAGACGTAACCCACTGCAAGGAAGGTGCAGAGGAGGAAACAGTGCCGGGAGAATGGTGTCGGTGGAGCCTAGAATGCAGAAACCCCTTTATTTGCTCTGTGACTTCAGGTCTCAGCCCAGCTCTTTGAAACTGCGACTGTCAGTACTCAGCAGAAGAGTAATACTGTGTTTCCACAACAGCTTTATTTGTCTCTGTTGATGTCCTTGTGCAAAACACAAATCTTGAAACAGCTTGGCTCAGAGTAGCTAGATGAATTCAATCTCTTCTGAAAGCTCTTGCCTCTGTGGGGCCCTTACACAGCATGGAGATACTGAACTAGATGTTGACAGGTCTCTTGTTGTGCACAGTTTGTGTCTTTTTTGTTCATCTGCCATGAGTAAAGTCAGTGGTCCTGGTCTTGTTCTTGTCAGACTAATCCTGTCTGTGATGGGTATTCTCTGAGGTCAAAGGGAGTTGCCTGTGCCTAGTGGCCTTCAGAGCTTAGTCCGCTGAATTCAAGGAGGTCTTTGCCTAGAATTAGGAGCTACAGCCTGACTTTGTTTACTGCTGTAGTTAAATCTGAGTAGGGTATCCCCATATTCATTCATTCTTTCAAGCCATGGGTACTAAAGCAGGCAGCATCAGCTGCAAAGCATTGGTTAAAAAGACAACTTCCCATTGGCTATAAATCAAGATTGCCATGAAGTTAAAGTCAGAAAATGGGATGGTTGGGGGGGGGGGAGAGGAGAAGGGCTTGCAGGGTCTTGCAGCTGTTTTCACATCCTCTCTCAAATAGAATTTCTTCAATTAGTAGCAAGGATTTTATGCAGGAAAACTTGGAAGAAATCGGGTTGCACAAATGCTTTTTTTTCCAGGAGCTGCCATAAGTTGCATTACTGCATGTTATTTTATTCCTCTTTTTTTCTCTCTCTCTAGAACTGCAAAAGTGACAGCGCTTTAAATGGAAAGATTTGCAGCAAGCCGTCAGTCATTGTGCATGGAGGATATATCTCCTGGTTTAGTCTTGCTTGTGCTTCCATAAATCAGCATAGCTAAAATATTTGTGGTTGTCTGTAGGAGATTTATGCAGGTGGGAGATTAGAGTCAGTCTGTCATTTTTGTGGGGGAAGTGAGAGATGGAACGGGCTGGGGAATGCTGGCTTGCAGGAAGGAAGGATTTATAATAATGTTGGTGGATATTTAGGGGTTCCATAGAGACAATTAGCAAAAAAATCTGTGTGTGTCTGTTTGTGTACATGTGTACACATCTCCCTGATTTGGAAACAGGCTGTTGTTTCCCTGCATCATTTCGTAGTTAGTCTAGTCAGAGAGAGACATTATATGGAAGCATTCCTTTTCTCAGATCTGCCTTCAGACTTGGTTTTCTTTTTTCTTTTTTTTTTTTATCCTTAGGTCCAAAGTGTTCTGTATATGGGTTATGCCTTACTTTTGCTGGCATATACCTATCTTGCAAATTGGCTGTGTGAGTAATTGTGTCAGGTTAAAAAGATCTTGTAGACTGCCTTTCATCGCACAATCACTGAATGTAGGCTTAGGTACCTTTGCTAATAATTGTGACTATGTAAGTTCATCTGAGCAGGGGATGAAGAGGAAGGAGGGGCATGAGAAATATGTATTCTAATATTGGCAGCAAAATCTGGGTCACGTTTTCAATTGCTGTAACATTGTATGACTCTGCTGACCCTAATGTTTCACTAGTTCATAGCAGCTATGATCATGGCCCCTGAGTTTAGTGGAGATACGCTGATTTACACTAGCTGATATCCCGACACTTTATTTCTGCGCGACAGAAGCGGCCCACCAGGAATGCTAAGGATGGAATAGCTGTAAGAGTCCTCTAGGCCTCTGCTAGTTAATCTTCCCTTTGCAGTCTCAGGCAAAGGCCAGGACTAAGCCGTGTGAAGGTCATCACTGTAGCTTCTCTTTTGCCTCATTACTAACCTTGTTCTGAAGCGCTTGCTAGTTTAGGCAAGGTTCAGCAGGCAGTGGGGGAGGCTGCAGAGCCCCGAAACCTTGTAAATACATTTTGGAAAGCTTAAAAAAAAGTGCTGCATAAAATATGATACTCAAAATTTCTGTAGCCTTCTTTCTCCAATAGTGGGTTTCTGATTTTCCAAATACCTCTGTTTTGTACCCTCTGATTATTTTTTTTTCTCCAGTTTTACTTCAGATTGAGCTGTAATATGATACAACCAGTCAGCAGCAGCCAGCCTGCCTTCAGAGCATAGCCTAGGGAGTCCTGCGTAATTCCAGCAGACAAGTCTGCATAGTCCTGTCCTGAGTACTTTTCTTCAGGATCTGAGGAAGGGGCAACTCCACCTACAGGACTCCCAAAATCAACACACTGACCAGTGGTACCAGGACCTGACTAGGTGAAAAATTACCCCCTAGTTCGTTAAGCCAAAATGAGTCTCCAGTGCTTTACTAATAGAGGAGAGATGCTTTGCCAGCACTATTTAGGGTGGGGGGAAAAAAAAAATCATGAAAGGAAGTATTAACAGCTTTGCTGAAGTCGCATTGCTGTGCCGTGTCACTATCATGTATGCTATTAAACTTAAGTAAAAATAATTTCCTGGGATGTGTGTAATATGAAGGGACATACTAGTCTTAAATCAGATTTTTTTTTTCCTGTTTTCCATCTTTGCCAAGTCCCTATAAATCTTTGCAGTTGTAGAGACAGCCTAAAAAACTGCTAACATTTTCAACTACAGAGCATAACACTGAATAAGGATAGTTGAAAAATTTCTGTCAAAACCGTGTTTAATGGAAAATAAGAGTTTTGATAAAATAGCATTTTCACTGAAAATAGCTGCTTTCCATGGAGAATGTTAGTTTTTTCACTGCAATATTTTGACAGAAATTTTAAAATCTTGGGCTGAAATATGTACAGCTGTTCAAGTCCGTCTAGTGCCACTCATATTTCTTCACCTCCTCAAATTTGAGGTATTTTGCCAACTCTTTGGTTTTTAACATTGCGATACTTGGGAGTTTTTGTCAAGCCCACCTCTAGATTCATGTCATAGGACTATTACCTTCATGTTTAAAAACCTGACTTTCTATGGCTTTTGAAGTTGGAGGAAAAAACCCCTCTTGAAAATGCTATCCAAGTATACCAGGAATTAGAAATCAAAGGAAGCAAATAAAAATTTTGTTTTCTTGTTTCAAATAACTCTCAAGATTTTTAAGATATTTAAAAAAATATTTCTATATAGAAAGTGTTTCACAGTCTGATTAATATTTTGAATACATTTCTCTGATAGTGCTTTTTTGCATAAGTTCCAAATGTATGATTTGTTAACCAAATTATGTAAGGAATGTTAAAAAAAAAAAACCAACAACAACAACAAAAAAAAACCCCAAAACCCACAAGAAAAATACAAAACTTAAAACCACCTTAATTTTCTGCTGTTAAGTGAGCGATAATGATGTCTCCCTTACCAGGCTGTGGTAAAATTTATTGGAAGTATGTAAAACATTGTGTGATCTTAGTACATCTATATATTGGTTGTGTTTTGTAGCACAGGTATGCAAGCATCCAACAGCTCTGTTCTAGCCGATCTAGATAAACTGCAGGGGTGGCATAGCAGGAGTTGGCATACAGACCCATTGCAAGGGGAACAACACATGGGATACTTATTCCCTTCGGTGGGCTGGGAGGAAGCCTGTGATACCAGCTCCTTACCGCTGTTTCTGTCCGTGCTGGCTAAATTAAATCAACATGAAAACAGATATACAGTGTCAGGCAAAAGATTTGTCTGGCCTAATATCCTGCCTCAGAGTATTGCTCACGTCATATGCCCAGGGAAGTGTAGGAGAACGGAGCAAATGTGTTGTGATACCTACCGGGTATAGACTCCCAAACTCTTTTTATGTAGGGTTTGTTGGTGTTTCTTCTGTTTGTCAAATTGCTTTTTGAATTTTAGCAGCCGCAACATGCTGTGGCAAGGAGTTGCAGTTTACTTAACTGCTGTCCGCATAGAAATTGTTCTGTGTCTTTACCTATCCTACGCTCCATTTTCTGTACCTTTTCCGGTTCTATTATTTTTCTTTTTTTAAAATGGGGGGAAAGAGGGCAGTACTGGATCTGAATGTGGGCATTATTATAAATTTACCTAGTGATGTAAAAATGCTGTCTGTTCTGTTTTACTTTTCTAGTGATTCCTCACATTCCATTTGCCTTTCTGCATGTCATTAAGTATTATGCCGTTTTCATAGAACTTTTTGTTGCAATCTGAAGATGTAGTTGCATGGCAGCTAGAATTGGTTTCTCTCTCTGTGTTAAAATGACACCTTTGTTGTACTGATCAAAAGGGACTAAGAGGGTGAAAGAGGTGAAAAGGAGGAAGAGGGAAGCCTCAGAGACTTGTGGGCAGGAACCATTGTTTTGTTTGTGCCTTCACTAGCAGAGGCACATCTGAACATTTCTCATTATAGCCGGTATTGATTGGTGCTTTAAGATCCCTTTTTTAATTCCAAAATTAAGCTGCAAGCTGCCTGTCTAAAGAACTGTTGTCGTTGTTTATTCCAGGACAATAGTAGAGTGAGGGTGTAGAATAACAGTCTAATGAGCATACAGCTTGCTGGCAAGTGCTAAATGGTGCTTGTTCCAAACGGGACCTGGAAGCCCTTTCAGGAAGTGTTGTTAACTGTAATATTAAGTTCTGCCATAATAAAGCCTTTATTTTTTTGTTTTGCATGGGTTCTCTGTTCAGAAGTTAGCGTCCAAGTAGCAAAACTTTATTCTAGTAAGCATCTGGAAATCTTAGGCTGTGTCCATACTAGTAAACTCAAGGATGCCTGGGAATGTTCCCAGGAATGTTCCTCAAATGTGGAACATGATACTGTACTACTGAAGTGCTGGAATGTTTCTTGGCAGAATTTTGGCCCATGCCAGCTACTATTTTTCTAAACTGTTCCCAGGTATGGTTTGAAGTTGGAGACTGTTCCCAATAAGTAGTTTATATGCAGTCACCCCGTTGCAGAGACTTGAGAGAGATTTCTAATACAGGCTTGAGCCGTTCTCTGTCAGCTGCCCTTAATGTTTGGGAACATTCCTATGCGCATATAAGTTACTAGTCTAAGTATCTTTTACACAAAGTTAAACTCTGGTTAGGCCTCCCCCCCACCCCTTTTGCTTTTCATGTCACCTTTACTTTTTAAAGAATGTGATAGTACCTTTGAACGTATTTCAGGAGATTGTTTACATGGTGTTTATTTTAAATTATGCTCCAGTGGATGTCATTGTAGCTGATTCTGTGTTCAGTAATTTCCTTTGATCAGGCAGACATACTTATGGTGATTTAAAATGCTGTTCACGGGCATGAACTTTATGCAGGAGTGTGTGTGTGAATATGTAACAAACTTTTGAACAATATTAATTAGTTTGTGATGTGCTGGCTATAAAGAAAGATCAAAGATGTACTTTTCTAGAGCTATGTTCATATGTAGTAGGAAGTTCTCACCCCCAAAATACTACTGTTTCAAGAGCTAATCTACAAAAGGAGTGTCTTAGGTTCACCCTTTTGTTTATTTGAGGGTCCAGGAAATGCAGGGTAGTGGCTAATGTAAAATTCAGGCACTTGTATGTTGTAAAAATGAACACGTGAAATAGGTATGTGCTCAATATATAGATTGCAGGCATCTTTTTCTGTATGTGTTCATCAGAAACTAACAGTTACTGTGGCTCTTCATTTTACAATTGTTTAAATTGATTACCTTGATTATAAATAGCTAGATTACTGGATAATAAAATTATAGGATAAATTTTTATATATAGTATATAATTATAAAAGATGACAATGATCAATATTTTGCTTACACATTCTGAATAAGTTGAAATTTGTTTGATTTGTCAATATGAATTAAAAATGAGTGCTTCTGTCTTTGGATTCTGGGGTGTGAATTTGGGGTTGACTCCATGTTAGTTTCTGGTAGAATCCTTAACCCAGTAACAAAGAAGTGGTAGTAAATGGGCCTGAGTGATTCTGGTGAACGAGAGCGTCTGGTCCATTTAGAGTAAATGATGTACCAGTAGTAGAGCAAAGCTGGAAAGCGGAATGTGTAATTGAGACATGAAAGAAATAAACACTCCAGTGATGGGAGGTGCACGCTTGCAGGAGATTTTCCTACCGGAGTGCAAGCAGCTTCACAGCTCCTTTAAAACAAGGCATCAAGCAGATGCCAGTTTACTGGTTTCCATGGCGACTGTTACTCTGATGTGCAAATGGTGTGACTTCAATGATCACTTGAGGACTAATATAAGTAAATTTGGTAAAAAGTTAGGTCCGGCACTGTTGCACTGAGACCTGCACGCCCTGTTCTTATCTGGCGGAAGGGAGGGAAGTTTAGCCCCTGCAAAGTGGTGCATATGACATTTCATACAAAGTACCCCAGCCACTAACTCAACTTCTGATCACAGAGAGAATAGTTGTCCTCAGCTTTACCTCACAGAGTACTTTCTTACCGAGTCACTTGCAAAGTGACAGACATTAGCAGTTTGAAAATTTGGAGCCCGTGAACATTGATGTGAGTCCTTCCAGTTGCTTCAGTGGGCTTTAAATCCAGCTCACAGAACAGAAGTTTAAAATTCCAAGCTTCCACGACAAAATCACAGAACTTGTAAAAGAAAATTTCCCAGACTTATTTGAAACCAAGTTTTTGCATTGTTTGAGATGAAATGCTTATCAAGGTTTACAAGCCTTCCCAGTAAATTTTACCCGTGTGTCGGGGGAATTCCCCGCAGGGGGTGGTGGTAAATATCGAGGAAAGAGCTGTAATGTAATTATGAAAGCATGAGAAACCATAGAGGGTTTTTTTAAATGAATTTTCAGGTTCATTCACAGCTTGGCTGAAGAGCAGCTGTGGGAAACAAACCTCCTCAGAACTGAAACCACTGAGTCTAGCTCAGAGTTGCAATGCTTCTGTAAAGCAGGGAATTTAAGCATTTCAGTGTCGGGGAAATGAAACCGGCCAGTGCCCTATTTCACTAGGTGAGAAAGCAGGCCTTTGTGTGGTTTGGACTTCATTATAGAGAAGTTTTCAAGATGTAGGAAGAGGAAAGAGTTATTTTAAAGTTCCTTTAGCCCTGACGTGTCTGAGAAGGGAAATATTTTTGTTTAAAATTTCAGAACTAATCATCAGTGGCTTAGTTTAGAGAGACATTGAGCATTATTTTTGAAAGCACTGGGTCCCTGTAGCTGCCACTGAGTCAGCTGGAGAGGGACACAGGTGTTCAGCATATGATGAATGAACAAAGATGTCTTAATTGTTCTCATGCTCCAAACTGAAGAAGGGCTCATATTCAGTGCTGGGATCCTGCTTGGAACTGGTATTCTATCACAGAAGCAAAAGTACGTGAAGACTTTTTATATCTGTCAGTGAAACTAGGGGATACTAAGGTAGAAAAAAGCCTGAAATATGATCAGAAAACAAAACTAAATTGACCAGAGAATGTTTATAAAGTGTTTTCATGATGTTACAGACATTTATTTAATCCGCTTTGTTTTAACAGGTGAGAGGAGGACTAGCCCTTTCTGTGTCTTTGCCCTGTTACACTAAGTTACACAGTGGTGTGAAACTGGAGATCTGTGTTATAAAAATCTAAGCAAGATGTTTTTGTGCAGCATTCCATGCAAAGTAGCATTGTAGAGCTGAGCCTGCAGCTCCTGAACTGTACTTCAGTTTCCCCGATCATGTGCAGACCAGTTCTAACAGAAGTCAAAGCTAACTCTGAATTCTTCCCCTCCTTTAAAGGTCCTTGGGCAGCCAAAGCTATTTTTGCATGGAGCCGTGAATTCAAGGAAGATAGATGCCAATATGGTACATAATTACGTATTTGCAGTTTGTTCCTGAGCCCAGTGGCTTGTGAGATTAGCTTTCTTCACTAATTCATGCTCCAGCCTTGGACACTTGACAGTGCGTTCTTTCCCTGCATCACAGCTGAATTGCATCCCAGCAAAAGGGTCCATATGAGAAGCATTCAGAGAGATGATGCTTTGGATTTTTGTTAGAAGAAATCTAGCTTCAGGCAGCCACACAGCCATGCAGTGTCCCTTTTCTCAGATTGTATAGGGTATTTTTTCTAATGGACCTTTTACCAGACTAGCTTGTATTTTTGCTACATATACAGACTCCCTGAGTAAACACATGTAAACAATTTCCTGAAATATGTCAGTGGCACTATCAAATTAAGGATTACAATATGCTTTCTAGCTGTTTTCTCTGTGTGTGGGACAATATGAAATGTGGAGCGTGCTTCCCTTATGATTCTTCTCTTTATAACCTAAATTTGCAGATTCATTTGTTCCAACAACTCATGAAGAATTTGAAAAGTATATTAGAAATTTGATCGCACTTTAAAATCAGTGCCATTGGGATCCAGATTTTCAAAGACTCCCAAGTGCTTTACTGTCCAATGATTTAAATTGGAATGAGACACCTCTATGTCTTTTGAAGGTCTGCAACTTTATCTTTTAATTGCCACTGTAATAAAGAGATGGTGGTTTTGTTTTTTTTTTTTAAGCCTGCCTGTCGTTCTGATAACCTCATCTTCTAGTGTCCACCCTACAAGACCTCCCCAGCTTTTATCTCTAAAGCACCAAGTTCTTTGAATGAATTTTCATTTGTTCTCAGCTAGATAAGCAGTATCCTTGTAATATCCACTTGCTACACTGTCTTCATTGACGCATATAGCCTGTGTGGTTAAGTCTTTATCAGATTAGTGCTTATCAGACTGGACAAATGTAGCCTGGACACTCTTCTTGTATCACCAGGGTTACATTAAAGACTAGTCTGCCCTGTAGGTTAACACAGTCTCTATTCAGGAAAGTGTTTAAGCACATGCTTAAGCAAGTGAATAGTCCCATTTAGTGGTAATACAGTTACTCTTTTGCTTTGTTAAGAATATGCTTTAACATTTCCTCGGATTAGAGCTTGAGGTTGGCTGACGTATCATATAAGTATTCATCTGTACAGGAACAGAAAGGATATAATTGTCAAGATGGAAATAGGTCCTGATGTTGCATAGTTAAATGTGAAAAGTATGCACCTATTACAGGTGGCATTATAGGAAGAGGAAGTATCGGTTTTCCCAGTAGTACACGAGTAGTTTTGAAGCATGAAAAATATTGGCAGAAGACAGTGTTGTGCTGAAGAAAATGCTGTTGTGCAGATGCACTGTTTTGTAAAGTCTAACTAAATCAGATTTAATGCAAGAAGATCACTTCTGTAACGGAAAATTGAAATATGGTGTAAGTGCACGTGATTTGAATTCACGCAAAAATTCACAGAAAAACCCAGTCAATGGGCAGGTTGTTGCTTTTAAAGTAAAGAGACATTTTATATTTCCTAAAGCTTTTGGGTGGTAGAAACCCAGAGATGACAGCAATGCTCACTGGTAGCACAGCCTGTGCAGTTAGCAATCAAGGCTTAAATTTAGTGGAAGAAATAGTAGGTCACCTGTTCCCTGGCCCTCCAACCTGAACTGCTCAATATTTCTTAATCACTGATGTAACTGGGACTGACAGCTAACCAACAACTGTGGAATTCTTATGAAGTGTATTCTTGCAAAGGTGACAGACATTCAGCCCCACGAGGGGAAAATTTCACTGCAGGATTTTTCCAATTTGTAATTGAGTTTGCTTTGGGGAAGACAAGGGGAAGAGGAAAAAGCCCTGGAACACTGGCAATGGTTGTAGGTCATGACCTGTGACAGTGAGTCAAAAACATGCCTTGGTGATTTCTGCCAGATGGCTTGGGGCTTTGGTTCCCCAGAATTTCAGCTGTTTGCAAGAGATAAAACCAGGTCTTTGGTGAAAAGGGAGGAGAATTTATTTTTTTTCCCCAGAAGAATTTTCCTGGATAGGGTACCTTCCTTCATGGCTGGTTGGAACACAAGTCTTGGACAGATAAATAGCATTGTCCAAAAAGAGATACATGTATCTGGTTTTGTACCCTGGCTTTAAAAGGTATGGTTCATGGCATAGAGAAGTGTTTGAGGTGTCTGCAAATACCAGTACATTCAGCAGTTTGAGTTCTCTTACGACTTCCTTACTCATCCTACTAGAAGTGCCAAAGAAATAAAGCTATTCCTTTGTATCCTTCCAAAGTGGACAGAAAACACTCCCAGATGTTCAAGAAAAGCACCAATCGTAACAGGATGCTTAAAATTCAGGGAACTTGTCTATCCCTTCCTTTCTTCCATGAACTTCAGTGCAGTCATTTATATCTGTACAAATGAGGGGTTAGCATCTGATTGCTTTGATCACCCGAACTGTAGATAATGAAAAATCAGGCCTGAGAAATTTGATATGTTCTTGAAGAAGCAACATTTTGGCTCTTTCAATGCGGAGTCTTAGTTAACTTCCCGGTATTGGTTGTAGTTTTGTGAATCCAACCTGTGGTAGGTGTGAACCTGTCACAGCTTCTTGTTGGGAATCGTAGCTGTTTCTAACCTCAGGTGTAGGATTAATCTTTGAACTGCAGAGATCCTTGGACCGATCTCCAGTGTGGCAGCCAAGATAACAGCCATTATACGCAGTAATGAATTATACTGAGTTTCAATTCATATACATTTTGTAAATTATTAATAGCTGCTTTAGTAAATAATTGTTAACCCTAGCGTGTGTAGTGCCCCGACCTGTAAAATGTTTATATTATCTGTGAATAGTTTATTGCTTCCATATAAACTGCTTATAAATGGAAACTTAGTATGACGTGTGACTAAGCGCAAGAACAGAGGAGGAGGGGACAGGGTGTTTGGCCTCTCTTATTAAGATCAACTGGATTCTCATGACTTGGTAGGGATGTGAGACCCTATGTAGCTCTGTAAGCAGAGGCAGAAAATTGTTTCCCTTAGCACTTGCACTGTTTAGTGTACATGAGCTAGAATTTGTCAGAGCCCTTTGGTCTCTAATACATATGGGATTTATCTTGAGAATACAGATGAGAAGGTATTATGATGACTGGCAGCTGGAAGAAAATGGGGAAATGCTGCCTGTTTCAGTGCAAGAAGGCACTGGGTTGTTCTCAGAGAAGGTATGTTGCGTTTCCATTGCTGACTTGTGTGGCGTTGGAAGAGTCAGTTCCTTCCTTTCTCAATGCCTGCCTTTCTCCAACCGCTTTGTTTGACATAACTATCTAAGTCACAAATCATTTGGGGCTGGGTCTGAATCTCATACTTGGTTTGATCCTCCAGATTCTACCCAAATGTAAATAATCAACAAAATATGAGTAATAAAACCCACAAATATCTTTCAGTATAATTGTGATAAACATGTTTTCCTTTATTTTTCTCTTCCATCTTTCATTTAATGATGCTTTTGTGGCTGGCTTGAATCACCCACGTTTCCTCCATTTGGATTGGCTTCTGGTGTGAAGTTTAGCAGCTGTACCTTTTTTTTATGTGTTCTCTCTCACTGCTGCAGTATGTGAAATTGCAGCTTTCTGTTTGACAGACAGTTTCTTAACGTGACTACGTTAGCCAGAAAACACTGCAATATCAAATAGACAGAAATCTGTACTGTTATTACCTGGGACTAGAAGAGCCTGTGCCGTGCCTTGCCCCACCCCTCCAAAACCGAAAGCTCTAAAGGTGCTGTAGGGTTCAGTTAAATCTGAATTAATCCAAGTGTCCTGGCATGTGTGTTTGTTTTTCATGGGCTCTTTTCCTTCCACAGGCCCATTCATGGGGCTAAAATAACATAAATATAGGCATAAAAATAACATAGGATCTCTTCTCTTGATCCAGGCTTCAAAAACGAGATGAACGTGTTATACGATCATGTGAAGTCTATGTTAGTTTGGCCCTGCAGATGACTCCCTGAGGCATATAAAAAAGCCTGTGGAAAAACATAAACACGTATACTAGGAGAATCATAGAACCATAGAATGGTTTGGGTTGGAAGGGACCTTTAAAGATCACCTAGTCCAAACCCTAAAGATATTTTTCCTCATGTTTTCTGCCCTAATCCTGGAATGTGGATTTAAGAGAGCAAGGTGAAGTCTTATTTTGATGAGCATCCCATCAGAAAAGTGTGGAAATTTCTGATGTCTCCGGTTGTTACAGTTGTGATGGTGGTAGGCAAAGCAGACAGACTTTAGCTTCCAGGTCCAGAGGTGAAGTCTGACCAAAATGATAATGTGTTTTGAAAAAGCGAAGCCAATTTAAAGTAATGGGTAAAATTCTGTGGTCTTTACCCAGTTCGCATTCATAGATGAAACTCTAGTTTTACAGTTAATCTCACATGATTCTGAAAAGAAGGAGTCCTATTGATAGCTTGCATGAGTAAGACCTATGCTACATATCTGTATGTTACAGGTGCTGTTTTGAGGGCTTCCCAAATTGGTTTTCTGTTACTATATATAATACAGAATATTGTGTCTACTTATGTTGTAAAAAAAATGGGATCTGAGTTCAGGCTGAAGTAGAAGGGCAGCCTCTCTGGAAACTTGAAAGCTGGGACCTGAACTGTTGGAGAGAATGTACAAATTCTTAGCTTCTCAAGCATTTCTAGAGTTCTTGGGTACAAAGCACAGTTGGGTTTAGTTTGGTTTGTTCTTCTGTGTGTCGTCCCCCTAAAGGCCACCTTCTCTGTCTTTCAGTCTAAGTAACTTCTGGGAGCTCACATGGATGTTTTGTGCTGCATCATATGCACAGTAGAATCTATGAGAAGCAGAGATGCCAAAATGATTTAGTATCTGTTTTTACTGGTTGGTTTACATTTGATAAATACTTGGCTGGATTCTTGTGCTGCTGAGTCTTTGGAGAATGGAGGCTAGGAAGGAGGGAAGAGTTATGAGCAATTCTGTGCTTTTTTTTGGGTGCAGTTTATTTAGCACCTCTGCAAGATTTAACATGATAACTCTTTAAATCTTAGCACACTACTCGGAGAGGTAGAATGTCATAAAGGTGTCTGGTAAACAGATGTTCCAGTCTTTATAAGCTGCTGGGAGAGTGTGCATCATTCTGAATAAATATGGAAGCAGCTGCAGCTTTGGAAGCTTTAGTTTCCCAAATAAATACTTTGGATATCTATTCCACTTTGGCAATTGTGGCTGTGGTGATCTAAAGATACAAGTAAAGCGTAGTTTACAGTACTAGGCAATATCTTTTATTAAACCAACTGATAACATTAGAAAAAGAGATTCACTTTCAGGCAGCTAAGTCCTCCTTTGGATTTATTAACACTTCTTCAACTATTGCACCTAGCTGATGAATGTACCTAATGCAGAGGGAATCTTTTCTATTGTAGGCTTCTGACAATTGAGTACATCTTGTGGCATTCTCTTACTAGTTTAGCTCCTTTAAAAACCATTATGATAAACAAGAGTAGAATTCTTCTTGGGAGGATTTCATAAAAGTGCAGATGATAACAAAATCCAGAAACTTACAGTAAAATCAGTACTTAACATGTTGTCAAAACTGTCTGAAATTAGGTCAGTGAAAATGAACGTGTATAAATCTCAATCTGATTTTCCTTTTTGAAAGGAAAGCATTAGTAGCTAGCAGTAATAGATCAGGATAGTTTGCTGTCAAGGTTCTCTTTTTACTGGTAGTGAAGAGGTGTTACATGCTTTAATAATGGCGGTACGCATCTCATTGCTGCAAGATCACCAGAAGGTACCTAGAAGTAAGAGTTGCAAGGCTTAATAACAGAGTAATGCAGCAAGAACTTGGGTATTCACTTTCTGGCTTTTAACTTGAGACACTTTCGGCAGCTGGTTTTCAGAAAATCTGAGTGGCTGAAGCTCTTATAATTATGTTGGATAGACAAAATTAGCACCCATCTTTAAATAATACTTTTTTAAAATAAAACTTGAAATGGGCATTCTGCCCAAAATCATACTAGAAGATTGCAGAATCCAAACCAGAACTCAAGACTCTTGCTTGAGCTCCCAAAACTGTTACGAGGTTTAAATGAAAAATACGCAGGGAGGAAAGAAGTGCCTTACTGGATGAGTCTAATGACATGTTCCGTGCCGCAACACACAGATAGGCTCAGCGGGGTGAGCTAAGTGGGGATTTCCACTATGAGTAAAACTCCTGCTTCTTAGAGGTGTAGTTCAGACTTTTTCATTATCTGATCTCTGGGTTGGTTCATTCTTTTTCCATGTAGCTGGCTATCTATCATATTTGATGGAGAAATTGCTATGACAAAATGCTAAAAGCTCTCACTCTGGGCTATTTTTAATCTACTGTAGGTGAAAGATCAGAACACATTTTTGGAAGATTTATGTGTTGTTCCCTTGTGCTGTGCTGCATAGGATAAATGGGAGTTGACAAACTACAGGGCATGAGATTTAAACCATTGACCTCTGACATTAAGAGTCATCACAACTATATGTTATCACATTTATGTTCAGCAGTTAAAGGCTTTGCTCTGTGAGGGAATCTCATAAATGCTTAGCAGAGGTACAGAAACACAGTTCTTATTCAGTCTTTAAGCTTTATTGTTGGTAGTCAGTAGTTAAATCTCCTCTCAGGCCATTGTGGATTTTAGTGCAGAATATTTGTAAGCAATCTTTTAAGTCTGCAGGTTGTTTGTACAGAATAACGCATCTCTGTTTCTGGAAAAGGGCGTAGCTACTTAATGACAGTTCAGCTTGAGCAGACTTGTAATTTTTTGCTGATCCTTTAATAGTCCAGTCTTTCAAACTACTTCCCAACTCTAGGATCTCTGTTAACTGTGTCCATTTCTGAAACAAAAGCCCTGATAAAGCAAAAAGACTTTGGGATGTATGAAACACTGTTTTCAAATCAAGTATATACTTCAGTGTTCTGCTGAACGAAGCCCCAAATTTCTGCAGTGCATCATAATGCAAGAGAATAGTAGGGGGAGGATGGATGCATGCAGCTGCTCCTCTGCCTGTATAACAGATGTCATCTAAAACACTATCAAGCCTTTTTGGAAAACAGGGAGGAGAGGAATGAAGAAAAAAGGGTGAAGCTGGTGGAATGGAAAGCGAGTTGAAAAGTGATGGCTGAAGGGAAGGACTGAGCTTACTGCAAGTTGAGGCACTGCTCTTGACAGTCACCAGGCTGGAACCTGTCCCATGTAGATCACAGTATTTCATTGTCTTTATTGCCGTCTTGTGATTTTTCAGGCATATGTAGCTGACTAGCTGACCCTCCGAGTTCAGATACAGGCTCTATGCAATATTGACTGCTGTTCATGATGTTCATCATGCAATGCATGCTTCCTAAATTATACATCATTATGAGGGGCACATAACCAATTAGTATATGGATTTGTTCTGCATGTGCAAATCTTTTCTTGGGCTAGGGAAGTGTCATATAGAGACTTGGCTGAAGAAAAAAAGAAAACAGTTTAATCTTAAATTGTAATTGTCATCCTCTGGCTAATGATAAGCAATATTATGGCCTACATATCAGCTGTAATTAAGCAGTAAGTCACAACAAGGTGTATGTTACAGAGAGATAACACAGTGCTTAAGAGCCAATGACCTGCAAAGCACATTATCTCCCAGCTGCACAAGCCCTACAGAGTCAGTTTGTACATGTGTGGTAGCAAATCCACTGTCCTCTCTTCCCCCACCTTCATTCTGCTTTTCAAGGTGCAAAAATTGTACAGGATTTTCATGTTACTTGTTGTGTCATATGATTTTTAAAAAAGCTTCCTTTTTATATTAGTCAACTTCTGCACATATCATAAGCCAGTGTGAAACATTCTAAGCTATCATTCACTGGAGTTCTGGGAAATTAGCGTCACTTAAAATGAGGCCCTTCAGTGTTTTGTTAGACAAGTAGGTGTGGAGTGTGCAGGGAAGGATTCTCACTGATGATCCAAGCACCAAACTGACAGCGACTCTTTGTTTTCTCCAAGAAAGATTTTATGTTGTTTTCAAAGAGAGCAGAGGGAGCTTTGAGCTGGAACATAGTGTTAGATTAAATTTGTTTCAAAGTAAAATTGATTCTTGGTTAGAATTAAGGATTGGAAGTGTAAAGCTTGTACTGTTTGTACTAAATGTGGAAACTTTTCCTATCAAGGTACCATTGCCCATGTAAATGTCCTATATAGACTGACCAAACTATGATGCTGCATGAGTGACTGAATTAAAACCAGGGCTGACTTTTTGTGGCACAAGCACTAAAAAATTACACATCAAGAAAACGAAGGGGATTAGTGTCTGAGTCCCATTTCTTTGAGTAGGAGAATGCATGGTTTCTGTTGTGTAATGTAGGAATCCTAATGTAAAACTCGCGTTGGAGGAACAAACTGTAGTGAATGAGACCTTCCAAATAGTGACAGAAAATGTAGAACAGGATCAGTTTTGCCCCGTTGAGTCCTATCAGGGTGTTTCTCTGATCAGGGGAGAAGGTCTGCTAAAAGAAAGGGAGATGGGGAGAGGCATGTGACCCTTCCTTGTGGCATTTGCCTCTCTGAAGAAACTCCGGGAAAGAGGGCCAAGTGCAAGTATCTTTGTGCCAAGTTTTAATGGCATATTTGTGGTGCAGGATGGATGTGTATTTATGATCATAGGCAGCTACTGCATGTTTAATTTTTGAACAATGAGATACACGTTTTGAGGCTTATTCCTTATGTTACCCCTAATGAAACTTTGCAGGGCAAAAAACTTTGTTGATGTTGATCAAATTTTCAGTTTAAGCATCATGGACATGGATCTACTGCCTCTTGGTATTGGGCAGCTATGTATAATTGTACAAAATTAATATAGAGTACAGTAGATCAAATTGCTTAATTTTGTTCCTACATACCAGTCTGTCTCACACTTATGTATTCATGTTTTTGCTCCCTCCAGCCATACAAATTGAATTCCAGATACCGAATTAGAATGTCACTGCGATCTTTGTAAACAAACTACTGACAATTTAGTCTAGGCAGAGCGAGAAAAGCAGCAGTAAGCTGAGGCAAGAAGAGAAGTGTCTTATCTCATGTCTTTTAGCCAGTAATTGCCAGAACAGAATATGTATTTTTTGATTTCCCAATATTTTGGTAATGTTACCCATTGACATGGGTGGATACTTAGCTAAATGCAAAATTTCAGCAGTATGGAAGGACAATCCTCTTGTAGCCTGAGTTGTGCTATAAATTGCCAGAAGCAGTGATAGGTTCTTAGGGTTTGAATGGCACTTAGCCCATCTGGACCCTGATTTCCGTTGGATGTCCTAGATATTACTGTATTAAAAATATAAATAAATAAAGTTAGGCATAATATAAGAACAGAGAGACAAGGCAGAGGCAACAGAGACAGCTGTCTCTTCCTCGGAGCCCTTCTACTGGGTGAGACTCTGTTTCTGATTACAGCTGTAGCACTATAAATGCCTGCTAGATGTCTGGTGATAATCCATTCAAAGCAATTACAAGGCATCCGTCACCAGCAGGGGCTGAGCCACAGGCTTCTTATCTGGGAAAATTGATGGAAGAGAAGGGGGGAGTGAGGGAAGAAATCAATGCCTTTCACCAATGTTATCTGCCAAATTGAATTAAGCAGCATGGGATCCCTGCTTTACACACTGTGAGAGTCAGACCTTAAAGAATCTCTTTATAGTAAGCTCAGTCCATGGGCAAGGCAGGTGGGGGAGCTACGCTTTACTTCTACTCGCTTGCAATTTCTTGGGCATTACCTACGTCGGACTCGTGTGCGCAAAAGGAGTTCAGAACTTGACAACATACAGAACCTTTAACTTAATAGCACCAGTTCCAGTTGTGAACTTCGTGTCTGCTTGCGATCTTAATGTATCATTCCATGTGTTGAATCTTTTGGCAATGCAGTCGTGTGCATAGCATGTAATCCAGTACTGAGATCTAGTGGAAGTCAGTGGATCTTGAGTTCAGGGGCAGGGGCAATGCCTACAGAGGTTTTGAGTGGGTTTTTTTGATACGCGAGGGAACGTAGCGCATTGCTGTGGGTTTTGGTCTTTTGCTTTCATTAGTGTATAAGCTTCTCACTTCACTTAACCTTATGGGTTGGAAAGGTAAGTAAAGTAAATTTGACTTTTGTATGAAGTTAGAACTGGTTACTTACTTTGCAAAGCAATGTTGAAATCCAGGAGCTAGATTTAGAAGTGCTTAGCAGTATTACCATCCATAAAATGACACTTTCCCTTACTGGGCCTGCAGTCAAGATTGCAAAAGCCACCAGTATATCTATGGAGATGTTTGGTAGGTGCTTCCTACTAGGTATATGAACAAATGAGAATGTAGATCCATATAGAAAAGAGCAGGGAGCTTGTCACTTGGGGTACTACAAAGAAGACTCAGTTTCATCTGTGGGCTGCGTGGCCAACAGCTTTGTTAATGTATTGTGTAGTACCTGGTTTTCTACCTTGGCCACATAAAGGTAGGGGGTTAATGACATTTTTTGATAACTAGCCACTAGAGGAGTTTCTGCAGCTCAAGAGCATCTAGTGTTACAGGTCTTGGAATTGAGTCCTGCTGACAGCACATGTAGCCACTCTTGTTTCATGGACTCAAAACATCATGTAGGTAAACTGGGTTTATAAACTTCTGTTTGTAAGCTTTCTTCCCAAGATGATGCTGATCACTCAAGCTTGTAGTCTTTATGGTGTTTACAGAAATGAGCAGATTTTGGAACCAATCTGACCTCCTCTGAAGCAGTAAAACCTCATTTTCCTTTGACCCATGCAGGTTTCCTCTTGTCCTGCGGGGTTTTTCTCTCGCAGTTCATACATATGGGAGATACAAGAGTAGTCATTTGGGATCAGTGGTAGAAGGGCCAGAGGACTAGGGTAGCTGGGCCGGAATAGGCTCTGGAGAAGTACTTAAAAGCATGAAATCCTCAAGGTTCCAGATTAAGGAGCTGACTCAGCAGAAAACAAATACAGAAGTAAATTCAGAAAAATGAGCCACAAAACCCATGGATACTGTACAGAACAATTCAACTAAATCAGTTCAGCGCAGAGATCTATGGCAACTTTTTTCCCTCTCAAATAAAAGTGTGTGGGAATTTGCATTGCAGTCAGGTATACTTAAAGTGCACGTAAGCCATCTAATAAAAATTCCCCTGGAGTGTATGTCATACAGCTGTGTTTTATTATATTTGTGCTCTCTTCGTACTGACAGTGCCTTTATAACTGGATTACTCACATATCATCATTAACTCTGACACTCCTGGGTTTTTACTGCTTCCCTGGTTCCTGTCATCTTCTGCAAGTTTTATCCCTTCCTTGCAGATGTGCCAAGGTGTATTTCTTTAATATCTTTTCAGCAAATGAATGTGGGAGCACGTAAAAAGTATGGTTTAGATACCATGGGCAGTAACAAGGGCTCTCATCATTTCTACTGAAAATCCCTATCAAACCTCTACTCTGCTACGTATGTGTTAAGTTTTCCCTTTGCTCCGTTAGCTATAAATGAGGGGTGCTGCTTACAGTAAAATCGAAATGACTGAGGTGCAGTGCTGAGCTGTTCTTTAATCCTAGTTTTGATATTTTGTAGCCATTTCTTTCAGTTGTGCTCCATACAAGCATTTAATTTTCTAGGTGTCTACCATGTTCAGAATGAGCCGCTCTAAGTGTGTGCGTGTGTGTGGTTTTTGGTTTGGGTTTTTGTTTTGTGGTTTGGTTTTTTTTTTTGGTTTTTTTTTTCCTGGTGGCTGAATAACATAAGCTATTGAATAAGACATGAAGACTTCTTACTTCAGGCCTCAGGAAATTTGATTTTTATTTCTGATATCCAGCAGCTAGTTTGAGCTTGGGTCAGTTTAGCTCACTTTGCTGTTGAATTTTTTCCCCTTGTTCTTTGTTGTTGCTGTTCGAATGAAAGTTCTTTGGGGTAGGGACTGTAGCTTACTAAGCATTTGTAGAGAACTGAGCATACAGGGGGCTGAGGCCTCTATTAGACTCTAAGTATTTCTATGTTGTGAGATTAAGTTGAACTCAAGGGTTACTTGAGCATACCAAGTTCTATGTGTCAGGTTTCTGTGTACATTGCCAGCTTTAGCTGAAGTCAGAGTATCAATTGATCTCAAAGTATTTTTATTATGGTCGGGAAAAACAGATCCCTGGACTTTTGGTTGTGGATGGGGCTACAGCTTACTGAGCCACGCTCATTCTTAAGCCATTCAGATTCCCTGTAGGAGCTTGCCTGAGGTGCTTAACATACTCAAAGTGTCCCACTTCAGAACGCCCAGAGTTCTGCAGGAGCCCGCAAGCAAGCTTAGCGAGCTCTCGCTTCCATGCGAACAGGGATGGTGGCAGGTGGGTTGGAATGTGAAAATAGGTTACAACCAATCGATTGACCAGTAGCATATGTACCTGTAGGATTTCTTGCAATATAGAAAATGTATTTTAATTATAGCAACAACTTGACAGCCAGTATATGCAAAAACATTTCCTCCAGTGCTCTTCCCTTCACATAGCTTACACTGAGATCGTAGAAAGAGAAAATATTGTGTGGATACTCAATGCATCCGTGCAGTGACAATGTGAATGCACTTCTGGTTTTGGAGGTACTCAAAAGTGTTTGACTGAGTAGGTTCGTGTCTGATTCCTAGTATTTTGGTTCTTAGATTAAGTACATTAAAGTTATTCCAGCAGAATAACTAGAATTTTCAAAACCCAGTTACCCCCTTAATCATAAACACAAGGCAGCTTGACTGGTCTTTCTTGCCAACATGTGTTGTTGCACTCGGAGTTCCTTGGTGACAGAGTTTATAATAACATTTTCAGCCTCTGCTATTAAGACTTGTCAATCCAAATCTGGGTTTATATTTTGTTTCTGTAACAGGAATAGCATGAAAAGTCGGTCACTCTGAGAAGTAACAGCAGGAGAGGTGGCTTATCTCTTCAACGCAAAGTTCTGCTCTAGACATAGCCAGGTTCCTTGAATGGTCACAAGTGCTGTGTGATTTAATATAACATGTTAGGCAATATGTTGCATTTCTATGGAACTACATCCTCAAAACAGACTGAACAATTCTTCTTTAACTCTTGTTTAATCGTTGAACAAACAATGCCAAAGAATTTGCTTAATTTTCCTCTTTTCACTTTCTGTCATTTGCCCTGTATTTTAAAGAGCAGTCATCTTGCTCTGGTTCGTCTGTGCAAATGGGCATTTCGGGCGATACGTTGAGGAAGTTAAGAGGTAGTGATGACCTTTGCATGAACTGCATCGGCAGAGGCATGTTGCCAAAAGAAAGACTATAAAAATCCAGAAAAGGTGAGGAAAATGGAGTAAAAGAAAAGCTTTTTTTCGTTGGTGTTTTGGACATCTCAATTTCTTGCTGCCCAGTAAGGAACTCTCTGACAGGCACCTGACTTAATGCCTTTGGAAAATACGGCTCTTCTCAGTATGTCCCCAGCTGTCTGTTTAGACTCACAAAACACTTCTGAACACCTTATTTACAATGTCAAATTAAACTAGCGTCCTTGATACACAGCTGTAGCTGGCAAATTAGAAGCTCTGGGGTTTTTGTTGTGTGATTTTTGGTTTTATGTATATGCCAGTTAGCAAAAAAAGAAATTGATAGTAATTTTGTGGATCTTTTCAAGTTTTGCCAAAATTTACCCATAGCTCCGTGGGGATCTGTGACAGTCATCTGGGGTATGCATCTCCCATCTGAAAGTCTTGAGTTCAGGACGGTGGAGGAGGTAAACGAAATACCCATTTTTTTGCTTTGTGCGTTTGTGCTTGTAATCTAGGTCAGTTAAATGACAGCTCCTAGAATACAGAGTAGCCAGATAAATTTGGGATAGCTGAAAAGGGATAGTCCAAGAATAAGGAAGGTGTCCAATAGGACTGGATAGCTGGATTCAGGCATCAGAGATTTCCATGTGTGAGGCCAAGCCTTATTTCCAAGTTAGCCTCAGCTAACTTTAGAAAGAAACTAAAACAAACAAGGTTTACTCCTAAATCCTTTTGAAAACTTTAGAAGCGCTATGTCCTTCTTACCTGAGTTGGCAACTGGCACTAACCCAGGGCTGATACAGATGCAGTTCTGTCGAGAATGGCAAAAACACAACCCGTTCTCATGGGGGAATTCTCATTCTCCTGCCAGGAAGGGCTTCTTTTGTATAAAACGTTGGCCTACAACAGTACTGTTTTAGCACTGGATGTCGAGTGAGCTTGAAGCCATTTTCGTGGTCTGGAAAAATTTGTATCTTGTCTTTGTCTCCTTGCATAATGATTTTGAAGTGTTCTTTTATCAGTGTAGGTAGGGGTAGTAGGATCTGTACCTATGTGAATTTGAGTTAATTTACTGATATGCAGTAGAATGGTAAATGAAGTTTTCCCCCATGTTCCTAACTGAAGGAATTCTACTATTTCAAGTTAAGAAAATGAGCTGGTGAATTGTTTAAAGAGCTAGGAGTGCAGCTCCTGCCCCTTGTGATATGAGAATATCTTCCTTTCTTTAAAGCCATTTTGCTCCAGAATGGGGTATTTCCAAAGATACTAGAAATTTCATAGAAAATGTCAATGTGATGTGCTGACAGAAACGCAGCTGGTCTTCCTGAAAGTAACTGGCAATCTGGTCTCTTCAGACCTATGCTTTGTGTACAAAATCTGTGGAACAAAGTTACTTAAGTGTATTGCTGAAGTATATCGGAAAATTGAAAAGATTTATCAGTTGCATACTTTTAACTACAGAAGATAATTGTCAATAAAGTTATTTGAACTTTTGTTTTTGATTTTAGAAACCAAAATCATAGTAACAGATGTACAAGTGAAAGGACATGTATGGGGGCACAAGATCTTTTTACAAGTGAAGGATATGGACCTGTGTTTAGACTTAAAAGCGTATTGATTCCACTTGGTACCAAAAATGGGTGAAAACACCATTTTGCTGCTAGTCATTTGGGGGCAGGAATTACTAACGCAGTTGCATCACATTCTTTAAGGCTTTAGACACGCCAAACACACAAGCGTAAGTTGAAAAAGCCAGACAGCTTCTATGCACTTACGTGGATACTTTGGTTAGTGTTTGCAGATTCCAGCCTTAATCTCTGTTCACTTACGACCTCCAGGAATTGCATCTGCGTTGGTTCTCAATTTTCGGAAATATTAATGGGTCAATTCACCTGTGGTCCTTCAGACAGATTTCTTTGTGTACATTCAAATTAATTGTGTCAGAAGACATTATATACAACCTGTATGAAGTTAACTGATAACACTTTGACGTTATCTTATTACTGTCTTCTAACTTTTTCCAAGGTAAGTTTTTGTTACCAAGCTATTATAGGAACCCTTTGCTCTAAAACCAAGTCAGTCTCTACAACGCTTCCTGGGCTGTTGTGGCTTGTACATGTCTCTTCGTTTCCAGCAAATGCACAGATTTATTTATTTATCTATCTATCTATTTATTTATTTATTTTCTCCCTGTTGGGAGTGGGAGAATGAAATGATGCATTTGATTCCCAATACTCCTAAGTGTCCATTGGAGTCACAGATAGGTAGGAAGTGTTTTTGGTAATGAACTCTGCTTTCACGGGCAGTTCTATGCTACCTGTTGGCAGAAGGAATTAGAGTAGAGCAGTGAAGAAAGCAATACAGGTGCCAGAAACTCATGGGCTGTAATTATGCTACAAAATGAGATTTTAGCTAAAGAGAGTCTTTAGCATAGGACCAGGCAGCTTACAGTGGAACAAACAGAATCAAAGTCTCTGAACAGTTTGCTTTTGGGCTGTAGGGTTTTAATACAACAGCTGAAGAAAGAAAGAATGGAGAAAGGGGTCTGACTTTTCTGTGGTAAGCATTTTGAATTTAGGCTGATTTGTGATGTAGGCCTAACGGTGACTAGAACTAGGTGCTTTGCTGCAGTTTGTCTGTGTTGAAGAAAACTCATTCGTAATGTACAATAATCGAACACCGTGACAGGCAGTTCTAGCAAAACCAAGAGCAAGAGGGGCATTGCTCTGCACTCTCCGTACGGAATGCAGCGTATACTGATGTCGGTCCAAGAGCTCATCACGAAACAGAAGGCTTTAGACTTCAAGCCTGTAGTTCCAGCATCATTTGTGAGCAAAGGTCCCAAAGCAACGCTTACAGCTTTTTGTGTCTCTGCTCGTTTTGTCGACAAGGGGGCAGGGGGGGAGAAGAAAAAGCCAATAGACAAGTGATATTCTGGGGTATGTTGGAGGAATACGGCTATAGCTTTGTATCGGTGCGACAGGCCAGGAACGTTGACTGAATTTCACTTTCCATAGAGAAAGATTCAGCAGCTCAGCCTGGTTTTGCCCACTGTAAATATCCAGGTGGTAGAAACAGGAAATAAATCAGTCCCTTAGAAAGCAAGGCTGCAGTGAGTCAGAAATATGAAGTAGAGATTTTTTTTTTTAAGCTGTTCAATCATTCTCTGGCTTTTCCGCTGTTTTACAAGGGCATGTTAAGAAATGTACCAGAGCTGTGGAAATTCTGCAGCCATTTCTCAGAAAACCATGAGAGAATTACTTTAACATATGTTTCCATCTTCTGCTTTTTGCATTTTTCCCCTCTTGTATTTCTTTTTCTTTGACCTGGTACAAACTTTTATATGCTTACAATTCTCACTATTCAAAAGAAACTTCATTGTTAGAATTTCCCCACAAAGTGGCATGCATCGTTTCCAATTAAATGCCATTCTCCTTACAATATTGTCATGTGCAGACCCGAAAACGATTGTCTGTTTAAATGATGCCTTAGAGAGGCTTTTTACTGGGCTGTCTGGGAAACAATGTGCTGTTCTGACTCTCAGCCTCAGGTTGTTTAATGTGCCTCAACACATTGAGGGTGATAAGGCAGACTTGTTGGTTTTGGTGTGCCAGAAAAGAAAAAAACATGGCGGGAAATCTGAGCTTCCCTCTAAGAGAATTTAATGCTACTTCCACCTATAGACAAAATGGGGTTTGTTATTAGCGGGGGGGTGCGTGCGACTCTGTTAGAGGATGAATACGTGGATATGGTAGACGATCTCAAAACTGGAAACTGGCTTGCAAGCTGAAACGGGTTAGACCTGACTTGGATATGCATGCAGTAAATATACGTGGTAGTATTAGCATGTAATGATAATTTTTTGTCATCAGACTTCTGAGGTGGCACATGTCATGTGGAGACATCGGACCACCGCTAGCCTTACAGTTTGCGTCTGCGCGTGTGTCCGTGCAAGCCAGCGGCCCGCTCGCTCCACTCGCCTGTCAGTGCCAGGCCGCAGCAGGCTGTGCAGCGTCCCCCCTCTTAAGCCTTTTCTTGGGGTGGTTTGAGAGCGTCCCAATTCCACCAGCCCACAGCCTCATGTTCAATTAACAGGGCTCTTGCCCAGGAGCATCTTTGTGGTCTGGATTTCCTTCCCAGCACCGAAGTAAGGCAGTGGATTTTACTGTTCTTGCTGTTAACCTCTGTGGGTGCTTTAGATACATATACGTGACCTGGGAAATGAATATAAAGCAAATGACAGGATCCAGCGGTTATGTGTGTGCAGGTGTGCAGCAGAGTTTCTGTATGTTTGTGTGTTTAACTTAAAATTAAGAAGTCTGGAGTTTTCCAACAGAGGTACATAGCACTTTTTCAGGTAACGGTACAGTCTCTGAAGTTTGCTGGTCCTGAGCAATTAGGCCACAGCTGCAAGCACAGAAAACTCAAAAACCATACCATAGCTATTTGTTTTTTTCTGGACAAACAATTTTATTTTAGGTAATGCGTCTATACACTGTACATTCAGTCACTGTGGTATATAAGCATAGCTATTTTCATACATAATCTCATAAAGTCCTTTATTTTACAATATTATCTGCTTCAAGGGGAGGGGATGTGGAAAAGGGGGTGGAAAAGGACTATCAAGGTACACAGCGAAATAGATAAATATGCCAAGCTTTTTTCTTATTTTTTTTTAAATCAGGCATTTATAAACAAGAAAGCATACATTACTTACATAAAAATAGTTCTAGAATAGTAGAGTAAGTCATAATATTGTCATTAGCAGCAGCATAGGAGAGACCAGGATAACAAAAATGTGCTGAAATGCTATTGGCTATTATAAATGTAAAGATTTATTTTTCTTCAATTGAAAAAATGTCATTTCTGTGAGTTCTTTTGATTAAAAAAAAAAAAAAAAAACAACAAAAAAACCCCCCAAAAAACCAAAAACAAAACAACAACCAAACCAACAAAAAACTTCTCTCAAAAACACATGGACTGATGAGGGGGCAGAATGGAAAGAAAATCAATCTTTTGGTAATAAAATACTTTACAGTGAAAATAAGGACAAATAAAATGCAAATGATGGAGAAAGGTTAACCCACATTTAAAACTTGCAAAAAGATTTTGTTTTGTTTTTCCTAACAGACAGCAAAGGTTCTTCTTAGTTAAAAACACAACTCATAAAACAAGACAACTACCAGGTAAGAAAGAGTTTTGAAAAAGTAAACACCATATACACTTATAATACAACAGTGTAAAATGAAAAAAAGTATTTACATGTTGAATTTACTTTTAACTTTTTTTTTTTTACATTGGCTAGTTCTGTTTGAAAAGCAGAATATTATGTATACTAGTTAGCTGCTCCATAGATATGAATGTTATTGCTGTTGGTTTTTTTTCCCTTCGTTAAGTCTTCTTTCAGTAATAGAAACAATGAGTAATTAAACTGAATACACAAGTATTAAGTAATATATTTTTAAGTACAGGGAGAGTCAACAGCCTGTATGAAACACCTCTTCTCCCTTTTAACTTCTTAAAGGAAACTAAAGAGCAGATGAAATGAGAAGATGTGACTTCACAATTCCTACACTCACAGGCTGGAGTGCAAATGGAATGCAGCAGGGACTCCACAGTAAGTCAAAAGGAAAGCGGTTCCATCTGAACGGGCTAACAGTTGTTTTCCTGAAGTGCTGCAGACAGAGAAATTACACACAGAACTCCCTCACCTTAAGCACCTTCACGAATTTTTTTTTTTTTTTTTTCCCCCTCTGAAGACTCCCACTGTTTTGACAGCCCTTTTCTAGGATTAGTGTCTCTGTGGCCATCTTCTGACAATTTTAAAATAAATTACATGCACAGGAATTCTGAATTAAATTGTATATTCTGCAGAAATAAAGACTTTGTTGTTTAAAATGTATTTAGGAAAGGCAAAATTATTTAAGATAGACTCCTATGCTGTAAACCTGTCCTATTGATTAACTGCTGGTGTAGAATGTTTGTTCTCAGTCGTCTTGCACCTTATTTCATCTTACTGATTTTAAATCGTAAGTTATAGAAGTGTTTTTACTAGGAAGTTTTCACTCCCAAGGATCAAATACTGTTGAGTCTTAACCTCAAACAATGTGAAGTTCATTTGTCATATATTACACTTCAACGACTTACCATCATGCATGGCAATAGAAGAAACCATGGTTTTGTAACAATAGTTGTGACTTTATTTGGGGGACTTCTTTCTTGCAAATCTTATCCCTGTTGGATGTGAAGCACAGGTGATGCTGCTTGTTTGACAAGACTATTTACTATTGATAAGCCTATTTACTGTTCTGTTTTTTTCCTTTGAAAAAATGCAGATTTCATTAATTTTGGAGGATAAAAGCATCATACGCACAGCAGAAATTGTGCCAGTGAATCAGCATGCTCCCCTAGACGCACAAGAAAGAAAAACTATGTCAGGTGCTGCATGTAAGTGGGCTGCTTTTCCTATGAAAAACACAGAGAAGGACATGTTGCCATTTTGTGTTGAGTCATAAGGGGTGACACGCAATCAAAGCTCAGGGGAAAAAACCCAAACAAACAAAACTTAAGACGTAAGGCTTCAAAGAAGCTGGCAGTGGGGGTGGGAATACATTTGTTCTATGTGTAATTTCTTAACATGGCAGTAAAGCATAGCATATGAGGCTTTTGAAATGCACAATGATTAACTAAAGCTAAAATTATTTAGTTTCCCTTGAAGAAATAAGTGAATAATACAGATCTGGAAATCATAAGGCTGAGAACATTTTTATGCATACTGCATAACAAAATAAACCCTTTACATAAGACAGTAATAATGCCCATTAATGAATATACGTATGGCAGAGATTTTAATTCCATGCATATGATTTAATAATCGCAGAAAAAAACATACAAAGAAGAAAAAAAAAACCCCACATTAAAAAAACCTGCTTAAGCATAATCAAAATTCCTTTTGCATTGCACTTTAGAAGAGGAGATCTGCATCTAGACTCAGTCTCCAGCATCCCAAACACACAAGGGCAAACCCCTGTATAAACGGACAGTTTCATGTAATTTACTTGGTATAACTCTTTCTTGCTCCCAACAGTTTTACATTGTCCCAGTAATTTTACTCCTTTCATATTTCTTCTTTTTGTACCTAAAACATATATATGAACTTCTTTGTTAATGCTCACAGTTATTATAATGGTTATCATAATGGTTTCAAGCAAACAGCTCTTGTTTAAAAAAAAAAAAAATTAAAAAATCTCTCTAATGTAAGTAAATACTATAATTTTAGGATTGGAAGCCGCTTTCTGTCTACTGGGAAATAATTTTTAAGATTAAATAGTTTGTATTAATGTCCAAAAGCAAATAAAGATTACTGGAAATATGTTTCTTTGTTTAGAATAACTTCTGTGTATGATGATGCATAGGGGGTTTGTGTTTGTTTTTTTTTTTTTTTATTCTTTAAGGTAAAAAAAGAGTCAGCATTGCCTGTGTAAGATGCTGAGAGGGAAAAATGAGCTGGAAGGCACATCTGCAGCCCCAGATCAAATTTTCACTTTATGCCGATACGCTTGAGTGTGTAAGAGGTGAGTGTTTACGGGTGAAAATAACTTTTCAGTAAAGCACCAGCTCTCTTTAAGCACTTCCGGGAGCATCTCGACTGCTTCCCAGCTGCTGTTAGATACAAAGTCACTCAAAACAGGTTTAAAACTCAACCAGCAGCGCACTGGTCTGGGTGAATTCGTATTTGGCAGCATTCGATATCTGCTGAATCCTCACTGCGTACATGTAAATGATGAGGCAAGGTGTCACATGGTGGAAAATGGGGTTGATGATTTTCACATCTGTTAGGCAGGGTAGAATCTAGAATGCTTGACTTGTAAACTTTAGAAACGTGGAATAAAATGCAGAGTAAGATTGTGACAAAGTGCAGGTTAAAAAAAAAAGTTAAAAAAATTCACCACCACCACCAATAAGACAAAGTGATGGCGTGCTGCATTTTTATTCCGGGGCTGCGGCTTGGATCCCAAAATTAAAGTAATTGCTCTTTTTAAAAACAAAACTTTTTTGTTTTTGTTTTGTTTTGTTTTTTTTTAAAAAGATGTAGGCTTATTCACAGCAGCAAAAATGTTTTTCTTTTCTATAGTATCCGATAATGCGATGTTGCACTCTCCTTGGGCACAGAAATCCTGACTGATGGTTCATAATAAAAGCAGGTAAATACTGAATTTATGGTAAGATGGTGCAACAAAGACGAGTTTTCCAGAAAACTGAAAGCTGAATTAAAGATTTCAGAATGACTTCAAAATGCATGTGTCTTCTGCTTTATTTCTCAACCGATCATCCATTTCCTTCCTTTATTTCCTTCTTTCTTTTCCTAAAGCTGAAGTGCTCTTGGATGAAGTGAGTCTTTTGAACACATCAGTTAATGAAGATGTTTTTAGAAAAAGATGGCATGATTTGCAAACACTGAAGTCTGTAAGGCTGGGTTTGGAATTCTAAAGCATACATCTTCTCATCATCCCCCCCCCCCCCCCAACAATCCTGCATCTTCCTTTCTTCTTGTGTTCAGGACAGGAAATGAAGATAATTCTTTCTAAGGAAAAAATCAACTTTGAAAAGCACTCTGAAATTCTCATACAACCACGTGACAGGATTAAAACTGTGACGGCTTCCTAGATGGCTGGAAAACTGCTAATGAAATGGCATCATCACCAGAGGGCTTCTACATTAAGAATCCCAAAGCCTGTAACAAGTCATTAAAAATTGTGCATTGAAGGTTTTTTTTTTGTTTTGCTTTTACAGGTTCATTATAAAAATCTTGTTAATTTTTTAATACCAAGTCTGTGTAATGAATTATTTTAAATAGCTTATAAGAAAAGTTTGTTTTTAAATTCCAAAATGTTCCAACAGGCAGAAGGGCAACATAAAAACACTGCCATGCTTGCCTTTTACTCTGATTTTAGTTGGACGATGCTGCTTGCTTGGAGTTTGCCAGTAGAAAATTTGCTGTGGACTTAAAAGTATTTTGTTTATAAACACTTTGTGTTTTATAGGCACAGTAAGATGTTGTGCTATATGGGTTGGAAAAAAAAAAGAGGCGTAATTCAGTGCTTCTGTTATAAAGAGTAACATTGGCCTTCCACCTAGTAAGAATCCATATTCACGGATCTGTGTGCCAAGACACAACTACTCACACATGCACTTACACACGTACCCCACGCATCCTCCCTTACTGTGCATATATGTCATTCTGTAGGTGTATTAGATGATGTGGTGGTTGTTTAGTTCTCCATGTTGCTCGTTGTGTTTTCACTGCTGGGTTGACTGCTTGATTTAGGCCACAGTTGTTCCTGAAGTTCCTTGACTACTTTTTCCAAGTGTTCCCGAGCCTCCCTTTCATGCATCAGGTCAGCTCGGAGCTGCTCCCTGTCAGCCTCTGCATGCTGAAGCTTAACCTGTAGGTCCTCAATCTAGAGAAGAGCATATTAAGAGACATAATAAACTATTTTAATATTTCAGTTCCATTGTGGTTTTGTAGACTTTAACACAAACTAATGTCTTAGCACAAAGTGAGAAGAGTAATACAACCACATACTTCCAAAGATAACATTATCGAAATTGAGGTGAGGAAGAAATTCCCCTTTTCCTACGTTTTTCCATACACTGCTGTACAATCATAAAAGTGCAGTGCATGAACTGTTTAGCTTGGACATTCTTAAATATTTCTGGTGGCTTAAGCTCCAGAAAGGTGGGTAAAAAATAGAATAGTTAAGAGTGCCTTTCCATAACAGAATGCTGGGCACTGTACTTCTTAACCCATTCCTGTTATTTGTTTAGGCAAAGTAACCTACAAGCAAAGTTTGTGCAGGCAATTTACTTTCAGATCTTTTACAGTGGTTATTCACGTGAGTGACAAGAAACAAACTCAGTTGCCTATGTAAAAGGCCCACGTCTCAGCTATAGATTAACAAGCAACCGCAGCATCCTCTTGTACAAGAGCCCTTGCAGCCTTCGTACTGAACGTAAGGAACTGTAAGACAGGCAAGGACAACATGGAGGTAGGGTGTAGAGGGCAAGGGGATTGTGGATATGGATGAGAGAAAGTTGGGACACAGCGAGTCCTCTGAACAAGCAGAAACTCTCCAAGCAACAGTGAAAATTAGCACCATTTCAACTCCTAAGAAAGAAGCTGGACTTTGGAGGGCAGGAATAGGACTGAACAGGTCCTAATATGTAGTAACTTTGCACAGAAATGGACTTAAAGAAATACACGCTCCAAATAGCCTTAGAAGAGCTCACTTGCTGAGATCTAACAGTCTTTTTCCGACTTACAGCAAGACATGCAGATGCCCTCAGCCTCCCCACAGGCCTCAGTAGTCCATCTTCCTATTTTGTACTTACTGATAACAAAGGCAGAGAAAAGCCCCGCTATTCAAGGGTGGAAACATGAGAAAAACTGCACCCATTTGAAATACGCAATTTTAGGCCACAAACAGGTAAGACTAGCAGTTATCAAAGAGTGCCATTTAACAAAGGAAAGGAAAACTCGTATGTTTTGGCCTAAAATGAAGGCTAACCCGCCACCCCATCCATATTTGGATCTCGGTATCAAGGCAGGAAAAAAGAAAGGCCTAAACCACCCTGATATTCAATAGGTATTAAGCAGCTAATACTTTAAGCTCACACAAAGACATTTACACTCCTGAATGTGTTGTATTTCCTCTCACACTTGTCTAATGCTCTTTCTCTCCGACTAAGCCTGTCTAGAGAATTGTGGTTTCCTCAAAAATAATAAGGGATGAACACAACCTAAGTGACAAACTTCCTGTGTGCGCTCCAAATTAAACATAAAAGGGATGTATAAAGCTTTACTTTAAAATTTCTTACATGACTTACTTAAGAACTGAAGTCATACTGACATCTTGTAAAACTCAGACTTTGAAGTTACTTAAGGTATTTCTCTATTAAGTGTGTGCCATGCAGAAATTGCTGCGGTAGTTGCTAAACGAAGCAACTATTCCAGACCCTGCGACATTAGTTGCCAGGTGACATTTTGCCCAGGCACAGCACTAAAACAGCTTTCGTGCATTTGGGGCTTAATGAGCGTCCTCATGCCACATCACTGCACTCTGGTGCTGTAACAGCAGCCTAAATACATACAACAGGACATGGCAGTGACTGTGCCATTAGTGGCTTCTATTAGAAAAGACAAAGCGGCAGAATATGCAGCGACTTGAGTTCTTTTTGAGGGGATTTTAGCCCGCAGTATTCGGAAACCTCATTTATTCCCTCCCAGGGAGGGAACGTGTTAGGAGACTGAAAATCCACATTGTCAAAAACGGTCATGCATATCACAAAGCAAGGGAGGAGACACCTGCAGATTTGCAAAGCTCTATTTGGTATGTATGGCGTCTACTTTTATCTGTGCTTGCTCTTGCCTTGGGTTGTTTTTTATTTTTTTTTTTGCTCGAGTGGAAGTCAACTGCTGGTAACGCCCAGCGCAGCAGCTCTCGATCTGGTTATGTTTAGTCTGGACACCTCTTATCAGTGAGACATCCTGTGATGCTAGAGAGGAAGCCCGCATCATTTCCTGCTTCTGGTCTCCTGGTTAGACATGTCTCATAGTGGTACAAGTGGACCACTCCCCTTCCCGTTATTGAGAGCCTGGAGTTGTTAGAAGAATTTCTGATTGCTGGTGCTTTTTCTTCCCCCCCACCCCCCCAGCCCCCTCCTTAAAGTGACCACACCAAATATTGGCAGCTCACGCTTTAGGCATAACAGAACCTTCATGAAGGTTCATGCTTAACAACATGCCTGGCAGGAAAGTTGCTACCGTGAACACGAAGAGGCCCCTTTAGCTTTTTAATCTCGCAAATGTATGACACCGACATTGCATTTGCATGTAAGCGCTGTATCCCTGCTGTAGGAGTTTTGACTTGGGCAAGTGTGCCCCGTTTTTCAGAGCCCTCCTGCTGCTAACGCTTGCTCACCCTTGCCTTCTCATGCGTTTCTGAGCCAGGCTTTTAGCGCAGGAAGCAGTGGTGGGGACAGCGGGTTGGCAGAGGGATATTTAGGTGGGAGCAGGTCGGAACAAGACTCCAGGGAAGGCAGCTGGGGCAAGGAGAGGAGTTAGCCTTAATGAGAGGGGCTGTTTGGGAGCCCCTCTCCGTGGCAGGGTGGAGGGGGTTAACAATGGGTGTGGGACCATGCCCTTTTATAGGAAATGCATTACTGGGCAACTGGGATTGTTTTATTGGAGGAAGGGGAAGGCAGGGCATGCAATGGATTCCTCTTCAGGGCTGTTTCTCACGGAAATCCAGGAGGCTGCCATTCTGCTCTCGGCTCAGCCTGTTATGCTGGGTCATTTCAGGGGGCTTGGAACAGTGGATGGCCTTGCATTCCACATGCCCTGCAACACCAAGACACAACAAGGCGACTTAAGGATGTGCAGCCTGAGCTTTTGGTTTTGGATGGTTTAAATAAACTTCAGAATCTTTTACTGCAAGAGAATCTGATGCAGAAAGGGCGGGGAGGGATTTTTAGGTTGAAAGCTTAAAGCGTATGTGTTGCTTGTAACAACATGTTCCTGCATTCCTAGAACTTTCACTGAGATCTAACTGGAAGTCTTTTCTTAGACCTGCCCGTTTGCTGCTCTTGTGCTTCACAACTCTAAACATCACTCCTTCCCAGCACTGCAGTTTGCTTATTGATGGGCCTTGGTTTCTTCTCTTCTCTTAAATAGTTCCCATAAATCTAGGCTGATCTCTTCAAGGAAAAATACTATTAGAGAGAGTGGCTCTGCCTAATATTTACAGTACTGAAATGGAGCCCTGTGCATTGGTAGTGCCAACAGATTATTAGCGGAACTGAAATAATGTCTAGCCTTTGTCTTACTTCTCTGTAAATGGTGATTTTCAGCTGCCAAATGTGCAAAGTTCTAGGCAGAACTGTGGGACTGACAGAGGTGGTTGGAGTGCAGGCAAGTTGGTAACACCTTGCATTAGGACTAGGGTTGTCAATTGACATGACGGGGGCAGAGGCAGTCTATAGGTACGAGCTGGACTTGTATCAAATTAGACAAAACAAGGCCACTGGCATTAGAGGACAGACAGACAGACGCTTGAACGAACCCTGAAAACTGCAGAAAGAGTAAGCTTACTTGCTATTATAGCTTTCAGTGTTCGGGTCTTACCTGGGCTGAGTACTTGGCCCGGAGCCTGCCTGCCTCACAGCCCTTGTCGCACACCCGGATCTGCCTGGCTTGTTCCAGTTCCCTCTTCAGTCGTATCCGAGACTCATTGGCTTCCTTCATTTTCTTCTCATTCTCAGCTCTCAGACGTTCTATCTCTTTCCTTAAGTTGCGCTTCGCCTCTGTTGCTTCTCTCAGTTTCTCTTTCTTAGCCACTCGTAGGAACTCCAGCTCCTAGAATACGAAAGCAGTTAACTTGTGAGAACTGAGAAGCAGAGACAAAATTAGTGCAAGGAAACAGGACTCTAAAAAGGAAGCGGTCCAAACTAAATTCCCACCTTCTGCTGGTAATGACCAAGGTGGCTCATGTCTAAACCTCATTCTGAACTTTGTACAAGCTCTTCTCCTTTAAATCAACACTCAAGATACCCTGAATTCTTGGCTAATAAAAAGCTATACGCTACAGCCACATTTTGCTTTGTCAAGCAAAATAGCTGTGACCATCTGTGACTGAATAAAGATGAACTGCAGTTGGAGAGAGCTACTAGCAATGTGCTCTACACTAGCTCGAAGTTTCAAACAAACCAACTGTAATGCCTGCGCTTTAATTGAAGGCACTGAAGATGCACAACGTTGTGATAAAAGCAATTTGTGAATGCCCTTTGTGTACAGCAAAGCTGAACAAGAAAGTTTACTACTTGCTGAAGAAACCAGCATAAGCAGTTCCCTTTTATCAAGCCCCCAGAAAATCCACTTAAGGCAACTATGAGAAAAACCAAGTTGTGTATCTTCCTTCCAACTCTAGGCACTTTTGTTTTGCTACAGGTAACTGGTGTGTAGCCCCCAGTCTCTTGGCAACCAGCCAACGGCCTGCTCTGTCACAACATCTGGAAAACTCCAGGCTAAAACCTTAAGCTAAATTGAAACCATGCTTTGCTCTGGAAACTGCCGCTCTCACTGTCCGGGTTCTTAATAGAAGCCGCTACCTTGAAATCTCAAATCCAACAGAGAGCCGTTAATTGAAGCGGTAATGATAAGGAACCTAAATGGTACAAAGAAAGAAACTCCTAAGCTGTTAAAAAAGCTGTTGTTAAAAGACATGCTCATCATAAGCACGAAAACGTGGCTCACTAAAGGTCTGTCTCCTAAACGGTTAAATTAGAAACTAAAGTTCAATTTTTTTTTTCCCCAGAAGCAGCATTTCCTCTCTGTCACAGTCAAACCCTCACAGCAACGTGTTTCTGTTAAGTAACACTGCAGTCGGGTCATGGGAAATTCACTCTTTTGACAATCTCACTTCCCAGCCAGGCCATTGTTAGCCCAGCCTTGCCTTTGGAAGTGTGCACACATGTACTTTCTCTGTATGTGGAACTGGAAACCCACAGCTGCCCAAACGGAAAATGATGGCCAGATACCCTAGTCCCTCTCGCTCTGACACGTTGCTTGATTTAATGGCTCAACACTCAATTCTGCTTCATCAACTACTTCGTGTAATTCCTGCTTTAAGTATACACTGCGTATTTAGTTTAGATATTTAAAAATTATCTTTAAACACATATTACCTATAGATATTTACTTCTAAATACATAAAATAAAACACTTATTTACTGAAACGCACGGGAATGAAGTGATTTGCTCAAGGTGACAACGAGCGGTTCAGTTGAAAAGACAGCTCTTGGCCTCCCTTCTCTGGGACCTGGAGCTGCAGCTAGTACGTAACGAGCCATCTTCACGTGAGAGGTACGCAGCACAGAAACTGGCTTGCTATACTGCAGCTCTTGCAGAAACATTTGTTAAAATTCTAATCGCGATCACATCCACACACTTAATGCCATCTCTCTTTCACCTTCTCCTGCCTGCTAGTAGAATACTTGAATCTACTACTGTGGTTTTGGGGACTGGATTTTTTGTTTTTGTTTTTTTTTTTAAACACAGCAGCCATATTAGACACAAATCACATCTGTGAGCTACTGTCCTTTGTTTCATTCCCCAAAGAAACAAAATGCCCTGTGCCAGCTAACGAGACTGTATACCTGCTTTTGACCAACAGTACAGGTACTGGTTTTCTGTCTCCCCAGCTAGATGAAACAAGGCCCTTATTTTACAGTTGGCACCCCAGATGCATCTAATTAATGGATTACTTTTCTAGCTTGGTTACAGCTCCACATACAATATTCGAAGAGGACATGCTCATCTTCTACATTGGCTCTATCTTCCATTTCTATGTACTACTTTTGCCCCAGCTGAAATGAAAAAAAAAAAAAAGTTCACTCGCCATTCTGTTCAGCCACTGTGATTTGCTCACGGCCAGTACGTATCTGCAGCTTTTTTTGTCTGACCACCCTTTCTTTGATATGACCGATGTATCAAGGATTTCCAGAAATAAGGAGCTTCTTCACTGAATGAAGTAGAAAACATTCAGTGAAGCACAGCTAATGGAATGCTTAAAGCCCTGTAGTTCAGCTCTTCATCAGAGCTTCAGCCAAGTGTCTCTGTGTCCCAGGAACACCCTCCCTCAGCTGGGCAACGGCAGGATTTTCACAATTTTTTAAAACTACAGATAAAGCCTCCAAAAGGACAGAAATGTTTCTAGTTCAGTGAAATGAAAACGAACTAAACTGTGCTGGACTAGGAGGTTTTTTCAGCAATGAAAAGATGTTGATTTTGGTAACCATGGATTTATACCCCAAGGCAAAACCAGGTGGCACGCTTAAAAATGTAGGAATGGTTCCTGTACACTTCGGTATCCCGGCTGAACTTACAAACAGTACCCCAGTAAAGGCTGTTGCTATTTGGGAAAAATGAGGCAATTCTTTTTAACACGAGACTACCTAAAAAGCTATCTTTCAACATTACCTGGTGTAGACTGCGTTTGGCTTGCAAGGCAGCATTTAGCTTCTCTTCCTGCTTCACTCTCATTTTAACAACTTCATGGAGGAATTTTTCTTTGGCTTCTTTTGTATCTAGGCCACTGTCCAGGGCCTGCCGTAGGTGCTCCAGCTCAGCTTCCAACCCACTGCTGTGAGAGTCAGAATGTGGCACAACCTCGTACGAACTGTTGACTGTGACTGGGGCCTGCATCCCAGGTGAGCTCATGTCCTTTGCAGAGCTGGATGAAGTAAAGGATGGGGAGGAGAGCGAGGATAAGGAGGAGGTGACTGAAAAATAGAAACATCGAAAATTAATAAAAAAATGTCTAAAACTACTGTACCTCAAAATATGCCGAGGCCCTTTTGTACAGAGGAGATACTAAATATTCAATGGAAAAAAATGGGAGAAGGAAAATACTCGTTTTATACTTTGATACTTGAAACGCGATGCAAACGCAAACCTGACTGACTGACGGCACCAACTTACTATTTGCCGGAATTGTGACTTTGGAATTTATGTCACAAACAGTGTTTTCTCCATGGGGTGTGAAGAAACAGATTTCTTCAGGGAAACCTACATGATCCTGCTCTTTTCAGTGGGCAAAATTTCTTCTTTTTGCACGAACTGCACGCACTGAGTAAGGACCGAACATACTGAGGGCAGCAGCAGAATTATTTAAGTGACATTAATGAGGTGATACCAGCGTCTTCCTCCGTCTTTCGCTGAGAGGCCCGATACCGGAATACTGTTCAAGAACATACTGGCTCTTGATCTCTGCTTTCTGTATTCAACTCCATGGATGCAGTACTGAAAATGTGTGACCACGTTCTTTGTCTGACGCAAAATTCCACACTTGCACGCGTGCGCGCTCTGGAATTTTTACGGGCTATTTGTGTGTATCCCACAAAGGCTTTTATAGAAGGCTCTTGATCAGATAGCAAACCATTAGTGTTTATGCGAACACCACATACATTTTGTCCTCTGCACAACATTTACCTGCTTTAATAAAAGACTCTGGGTTTGTGGACACCTGGGGTTTGTTCAGGTGCTTCTTTTCGTCGATGCACGTTCCTCTCCCAGGAAAACACCCCCCCAACTTACATTTCATTCTTGATTTTCATTATTACTTAAGGTTGTATTTTTACATCCTGTTGAGGTATTAGGCTTCCAGAATTATATTTAAAACACAACAGAAGTTGAACAGCTATCTCCTGTGGATTACTGAGGAAAATCCGGCACAAATAAAGCAAAATAAAGGCAGATGTAACTGTCACTTACATTCTTCCCTGGTTTCCACTTCAATTTCTGCTTCTGATTCCTTATCCTCTTCAGTGGCAGTAACAGTGGCCGCAACAGTGGCTGCTGCTTCTGGGATAGCTGTGTTCTCTGCAGCCAGTTTTCTTTTCCGCGGCTGGACAGTGCTGCTCAGCGGCTCACTGCTCCGTGATACTACTGTGGCGCAGGGGGGGTTGCTCACAATTTTCTGTTGGGCTGGAGGTGCAAGTGCCACATTGGGGGCCACAGCATTCTCAAAGCTTTTGTAGGAGTAAAAACTGTTTTAGAGGGGGAGGCAAAAGGAAGGAGAAAATAGTCATATTCTTGGCTTTAAAATGCTCCCCAATCCATGTGTTACACTGAAACTGCAAGGCACTTACTGGAATGACAGTGAAGTTCCATTGATTTACACCAGCTAAGAATGTGCCCATATATTTGCTTAGCGTTTTGCACTCATTTAAACACGGAGATGATTCATAGAGCTAATCTCCACCCAGTTCAGAAGGGACGATATTCAAAGTGCCACATATTCTAAGAGCACCAAAGAGATGAGATCTCCCAGAGTCTAAATATTATAATGATGTTTCCTCATGATCTTCATGCAGTATTGTTTTACCTAACTGCACGGTTTTACTTCTGTCGGTCCACAAATGTTTTATAAACTTGGAAACAGCACTTCCTTAAGAAAGGCTACGGGAGCATATTCTTGTGTAGCTTTAGTTTTTGGACACAGCATGCATCTGAGTGCATGTATGTAAAATCACAGTTAAAAAACCCAACAAACCTATGTTAAAGGACAGTAATATTGTAACGTCAAATACATAGAATTTTACAAAAAACGTAGCAAAGACTGCCTTTGCAACATCATTCAGCATCTACTACATGATGATCTTCAGTTACATGTTAAAATTTCTCCTGAACCTGTTCAAGGTGGGTTTTTTCCCCCAAGACTTAAATTGGCCAAATTTCTCACAGGGATACCAAGGGCATACTCTTACACCAGTTTAGCCCTTCTCTCCATACCTAATTTAAAAGCCTCTTTAAAAGCAACGATATATGCCAGTAGGCTTTTTTTTCCTCTTTCTTTTTTTTTTTTTTAAATCAATCCCCACAGCTTCTAAGAAACTTGTTCATAAGGGCAGCAAGATATGTTCTCCGTAACACTCCCTAAAAACACCTGGCCACTTTAGTCAAACTTTCCAAAGAAATCATTACCCTTAGGCAGAAATCTGGCACAAAGATTTTTCAGACGGAACAGTTCCAGTCTGGCAAAGGAATGTATAATTGCCCTGACACTTTCGGTTCTAACTGTGACACCAGTAGTCCCACCTATTATGGGTGGTGACTCATTCTTGTACCGGTTTAATTATGTTTCTATCCAAGAGCAGAATCTGGCCTACAGCATCAGCTTTCTGATGGGTCTTACAAGCTGAGGCGCCTTCCGCAGGCTCTCCTGCCCAGTGTGCTCTACCACGACCCCTCCAGGACCGCTGGCCATCAAGAGGGAATGGGGTAGCCTGTGCTGTCCATTCAGTCCTTCATCCTCCTTTCGTATTGTCAATAGAGGAGGCAGCATGCAGCTGTGTTGGCAACATGCTGACCGGCCAGTGTTACAGAGCTGCTGCAGTCACCAATTGGCAGTTGCCTGGAAATAGCTGGCTGGTCCCTGACCACCTGCCCCTAAGAGAGTAACTCAGTCGTCCTTTAAACAGTGAAGCCCGAGAACTTCTGATGACTGTACCCCAAAATGATCGTAAGTTCATAGAGGCAGCTTTCATTTCAGACTTTTACGGCATGTTTCACCTAAGAAAACCTGTTTAATGAATGCACAAAATATCAATACTTTTTTTTGTTTCCCTTCTGCAAGTTAAAACGCTGCAGCTGCAAATGCTTTTTAATCTGATACTAGTGGCCTGACTGACTGACTGAATTACAAAGCCACCAGTTAACAGTGCAAGGGAACATACATAAAGCAACTTGCTGCCAAACAGATCTCCATGGCTGCTAACCCCATTCTCCCTTCAGTTCACGTCTCCTTACCTGTCTCGGATCAATGCAGGAAGATGGGTTGAGAGCTCTTTCTCATTTGCTGATACAGCAGGGGACCAGGGCCGGAAAGCGGAGAGACGCTGACGGGGATGGACACAGCCAATACTCTGGGAAGGAGGGCAAAGGAAAATAAGTGAATACGAGCAATGGAGTGCTAGCGATGCTCTTCAGTACACTTTCTGTTATCTCTAAAACTACTCCCCCACTGGCCAGGACCTACTTACTTAGTAGATTCCACTGGAAGAGGTGAACTGTACTAATGTAAAACCTCACGTTTTTTCTTTGCTAATAAGTTATATGTAGTTTGCAGAGGCCACAAAAGGCTCCTGGGTCTTGCAGGATTCTTGTACCTCAAAGGCATGAAGGAATTGCTTACTTCATTGTCACAATCAAAGTCAGTGAACACTGGAAGATGGCAAGGAAACTGGGAGGACTGTATAGCTCAATGTTTACTAGGAAAAGGGTAGAAATGTTACTAATTTAGAAAACCTGGGCAAGTTCTTTCTCTCGTTTTCTCTTCTGGTTTCAGTAGAGTGATGCTACATGCTAATTTGATCTCTCTTTTGATCACAAAATATTCAGCAGTCACCTTGTTAGATGAACTGGATAAGGACCGTAACCAACTGGACTGTTTTTCCTTCTCAGTAGAAGCTGGAGATTGGGAAGCAGAGTCATCTATTTTGGGCTTTTTGGAAGCAGGAGGATCTGAAGGGACCTGAAACAAAGACAGGCAGGAAAAATCAAAGACAGAATTACTCATTTTGCAATCAGCAAAATTTTGTGTTTAAAAGAAAGACAGACTGGGGGTTTTTTCTGCTTTTTTAAACCTAAGGACAAACAAAGGAGTGGAAACAAGGGACAGACACAAACTGTGACATAACGGGGCTTCATTCCTTCATTTAAAATACTCCGACAAAGCGTAGATGGTGCAGGAGTATAGGCGGTAATATAAGTGAGACATTCACACCATGTTGCAGAGAACCATTGGCCTTTTATTATTTTTGTATGCAGAAAGGTAAGGTTTAATGTGGTTGCTGAACTGGAAAGATTATTTTAAACGAGAACAGAACAGACTTTGTTATTCTGTTTGCAGTGGTTGTTATGCCGATGACTTCACTACCCCACAGCTGCAGTGGATTCTGGGGGTGCTGCCAAGAGCTGCTTTGCCTTTTCCACAAGTGGCTCAGCTTGGCCCATAAATCATCCTCAAGCATAAGAAAGCCCTTTGGCAAGCAAAACCCCTTTCCTTCAACACTGTGAAGGAATAAAATTCCTATAGTCCCAGCGTGGCTTGCAAAAAAATTGGTAACTACTGGTTTAACTGGTGCACTGGGGATACCAGCTTGAAGGCTTGCCAGTACAAACACATCTATCAGCAGGGAGGGAGAAGGTTCTGGACCTTATGCTGCATCATGACTAGAAATAATAAGAGAAACATACCACCTCAGTTTCTATTCCTTTTTCTTTTTTTCTTTTTTTTTTTTTTTCCAATTCCAAACTCTCTACCTTTCCATACTCCCATTCAACCTGGTTCTAAGTAACGTGGCAGAACCATGCTGCAATAACTAGTAATCGCTCGTATTTGCATTAAATTTTTTCATCCTTACACCTCGCTGTGATTTTCGTGGGCAAACAAGTATTTATACAGGTGTGTCTGTAAAACACAGGCATGGCAACATTTTGAGAGCCTGAAATGCTTCAAAACCAGGTCTATTTGCCAATGAAAGAAAGGCTCTTACTTGCCAATGTCTTGTGTTCTGAAAATCTGTCCCCTTCAAGGCATCTTAAATTGGCAACTTAGAGACTGCTTCTCCAAATGATTATTCACTCCTGAAAATTGTGATCTAAATGACTTCACCTGAAGAGTCCACGAGGAACTGAAAGCAGTACTGTTAAAATGCACTCCTCCAGACTCCCAACTGACTTCCAGGCAAACCCAACAGCTATGTAACTAGAGCAATGCCATCCCTTTTGCACACCTTAATTAGGAGGAAATTATGACCTCATGTCCATGAACAGTCTACTACTTTCATGGAAGCAGGGCGGTAGCGTGGAACTATGGCTCAAGCCGATGACTATCTAGCTAATGCCAGTTCATCTGGCAGCACGCGCCACTCTTACCACTTCTACAGCCCAGTGCGCATAGTAACGTAATCAAACCAAGTCTGGAGGTTTTAGTAAAACATTCCTTGGCACTCTGGAGCTTGGGGCAGCCTTCCATATGTAGCAGATGAAGAAGAATGACATGGGTGTGTATATGTGTAACCCCAAGGACAAAATTAGCCCGTGCCAGTGCCAAATGCCAGCTTCAATGGATTTGCAGAGGATTCTTTCGGCACAGCTTCAGGCTTCCCTAGGGCTGACTCTTGTAGTGGCGACGGCGTGGTCCCTCCCATCTAACTCAACTAAGAAAAGGCATTTCTAAACACTTTTTGTAGAAAACGCAGGACAATGCATTGGAAAAGATTTGTTTTTGCTTTCAGAGATGCTGTCTGTGCAGAATTAGTGACAGCATTAGAAAGGTATTTGGCAAGTGACTACTGATCCCAACCCTATCCACTGGGGATGGTGAGCTGTGTGGGGAGGGGAACTTGGGGTGGAGGGTGGGGAGGAAGGGGGGCTTGGAATGAAAAAGGCAACAGGTGGCAAGACTCAGCATGGAAACCCGTTCCTCCCCCCGACCATCCGCGCTCTGCTGTCTGCAGAACATTCTGTTCAGGCAGGCGTGGAGATGGCCATCCTGGGCCCGGTTCCCCCTCCGCTGCACTTTTCACACAGCCAGAGTGGGATCAGTACCACGGGTCACGCGTAAAAACAATCAGCTTCGGGAAAAGGAGAGCAAGTGTCAGGTTTTAGAAGGGTTGGAGGACAGATATTTCCATAGAACAAGTTCATTTGCATTTTTAAAGAAATCGTGTCTCATCTCCAGCTTTCTCCACTGTCTGCCTTCTTTCCCCTTTAAATCAAGGCTGACACCAACGATCAGGAGGGCTCTGAGCACACAACATTTCAGTGGAGCTGGGAAATGATGCTTAACCTTTTGTTGCCAGGAGCCAGTATTGATCTGCTAGAAAAAAACAGCAGTAAACAAGGTGTGTGCATGGAGGAAAACCAGGTTTGCCTTCCCCGCAGAGAGATGGAGTGAAAACAAGGGGAGACAAAAGCAGGTGCTAAGTGGGGCGTGCAGATTTTTCTAACTTCAAGTCATCTCCCGTCACAGGACTCTTCAGTATTCCTAACAAGCTAGTGCTGTCTAATGTGGTAAAGCACTTCAGCTGGACTCAAAAAAAGGACTGCTGCCAACGTAATTCTTGAACTGCTGTGATCACCTCCGCCAGTTTTCTTTCCATCCACTATCCCATTTTGTTTACACAGATCATCTGCTGGTTGAGGCAGGAATTGCCTCTCGGTACATGCTTTAAAAAACCCACCATGCCTTCAGGTTCCATTTTAACAATGGAAAAATGTAATAGTTCTAGTAGTTTCCCACCTGGTCTATGAAATACCGAGGCACTACACGTTGCTATTAGTCAAGAAACGGAGGTTCATCTCTGAAACTCATGAAACAGAAGGTTTCTGACTACAACCTGTAGTCATCTGATTAAATTTTTGCTCTTGTGTATTTCTATCTGCTTGGACATCCCACTGAAAACACTTTTGTACCCCTCCACAGAAATACTGTGGCTGTGTCATGAACTCATCAAAAATTCCATCTATAAATATCCAAAGCAGGTCAGTAATGTACTGTACTGCACTTCCCTTGTTTTGTGCAGCCTTCTGACGCTGAAAGAGGCAGAAGCAAATTTGCTCACAACTATAGGAAGATACTTAGATGTGGAACAAGACTAGATACTGAAGACAAAATCGTCGCTTCGTATGACTCACCGATTACATCCCACTCTAGGACAGATTCCAGGCAACAACATACCCCACTCTGACACTTCCATCCCAGCCACAGCAGCCAGCAAACCTTGGTATTGGCTCAAATATGGATGATTTTATTTCATTTTCTCTCTTTGCCAAATAATGAAACATACAAAGTTGCAAAAGAAATACTGAAAATCTGATGTAACTTTTTTGCCATGTTCATGAACGACTTATGAAAAACTTGAACCCAAACCCTAGAAGACTGAAATAAATATTTCCTTATTTCCTATTCAGTTTTTCTTCCATTGCAGGCAACTTAATAATTTGTTGTCAAATGGGCTTTGCGCTGGGCAAAGCAATTTGTTAATAAACACTTTCTCCAATCCACAGATGTAAGAAACTTCATGATACAAAGTGGGCCCAGAAATGCTACGTGAACCATTTACTCAAGCTTTTGGACTGTTGTTTTCTAAAGCAATTAATTTTTGAGGAAAAACCGATACAGAACAATTTATAAAGCTACCAAAAAAAGATTTCAAAAGTACATTCCAAAGGGAAATTTGGGCATGTGAACTTTATTGTCAGCCATTTTAAGGCAAACTGAAATTACGCGGCCCAATTTGGCCTCTAGCCAACCAGGGCCACATTTGACATGTCAGATCAAATATTCTACTTCAATTAAGTATTACAGTAACAAACCATGAGACCAGTAGAGAAAGAATTTTTGACCCTCTCCTCAAAAAGACAAGCCTTCCCCAGTGCTCTGTACCATGAACAGAACCAGCAGACCAAGCAGTACCAGATCAGCACGATACATCACTACTTTTCGTTGCAACATAGAATGGAAAATGCACCCAGAAAAAATTCTTAAATTTTAAGATTTGGGAGTGCTCACAGATATGATTCTTGGTGCCCGAGGATCTACCAAAATACGTTTCCTGAAGCAATTCACTTTCTTTTCCCTACCTTATTTCCAACACCAGGACACTGGGCCGAGTAGATGACTTTTGCTCTCCCCTCGTTCTTTGCTCCGCTGCACCAAACAATGACTCCTGTATCTTCGCGACACTCTGTGATGTGAGCAGCTATCCACTAGGGGATAAGCTAAGACCACTACAAACAGGACAGCACTCCCTTTTGGAAGGACAGAACACTAGTACAGGCCAAATCCTGCAAAATGGTAAAGTCAATGGAACTGCAACTGGTCTTACACAACTGACAGTCTAGGCCTACGTAAAGGCATGTATTGCGTGCGCTTCCGTCTTGTGTAAAAAACCAGCCAGCGCTACTGAACAGGGCTAAAATTCAGTGCAACCCCATGTTCACAAGACACCAAGGACCCTGTTAAAAATCCTTCAAACTTCATTGTGCTCTTCATCAACCCAGATCTTGCTATGTTGCTCAGCTAAATGTAACGTAATAGCAATGTAAACTGTGTAGTGATGCATGTGGTAGTGAAAAATAGGCTTCTTTTACCTTGTTAAGAGTGGAAAACATTAGGTGAAAGGAGCTGAAAATATTTAAGAGGCCTCCTTGCCTGTGGAACTTTTAGCTTAGAAATGGACCTTCGGAAAAGCAGCCCACGCTCCAAAATTCTGATCTATCCTCTGCCGATAAAAGCTTCCCATAACTGGGTCTAAGTTTGGCATCAAATTCCAAAACCTAATTGAAAACACAGCTCTCTGTTAAAAAGGGGTAATGGCATATGATTACGTGTGTTTGTAACCTTTCCCAGGCTAGGTGTGAATGCATTTCCACTATGTGTGGTGAAGGATATGAGTGAAAGAATAAAAACTCCAGGCTTCTCTGCTCTTCAAATTCAGTGATGCAGTGCCAGCCTGGTGTTGTAGTGGCTATTATTGCAGCTTTGAGAACATCTGACAGGCTGGGAGCAGGTGCAGTGACCCACACTGCATGGGGCGACCGATTCATCTCTGCGTAGAAACTAGACAGTTAAAGGGACAGAGCATGCTCTGTGCAGATACTCCGATGAGGCTGGGGAATCTGTCCCTTCGCCCAGTCCACTCCTTTTAAAGATGGATTGGAAATGCGGATACCATACCAGCAGACGTCACTGCATCCTATATGGCATCTTTAGAAATGAAAGATTTAACGCCCCCAAAAGCTATCGAGCTACCCCAATACACAGAAATCTGTATTTCAGTTTCTTGAAAACATTAATTGGGAAGATACTGGGAGGCTGGAGAATTCAATTTCATACTCCTAACTCGGGTGTAAATCAGAAGCGTCTCCATTGAAAACTCGGCAGCTAGAAAACCATGTATAACCAGAATAGGCAGAAGAAAAAAAACAAAGGGCCATAAATCTATAGATAGCATACTATCGTCTTGTTCAAGCTATTGCTTCTGCTGCTAGTTCATGCAAAGAGCTGAGTTCGGTTATACCATGAGAAAGGGTGGGGCTTCCTGTCTCATCTGATACTCTGTCTGGGTGTGAAAATTAGGCAGCTTTCTCATTAGGGGCACAAACCACAAGACCAGACGCCGGTCTGATGTAAGCATGGAGAAACCCCAGAGAGAGAGAGACTACTTGGGTTCAAAATGTGTCAGACATCAGAAGATAAAAATACATTGAAAGAGCAAAAAGCCGACAGTGAGCACATTTTACCACTAGCATCAAATGCTCACGTTGGCGTTCAGTGCTAAAGCTGCTGCAGGAGTACAGCACCACAGGCACCACTGGTCTGTACTTGGGGTTCACTAAGGGTCCGCTGGGTGAGCAGGATCTTCCCACTAACTTAGTGAGCCTTTGATTAAAAATTATCTGGTTGTTATCTAAGGTGTTTCCTGTTAAAAACTATCATCTGACCACCTCAGCTCACATTTACTCATTTACTCCAAGGGAATCTGGAATTTAGGCAAACACCGAAACCAGCAGCTGTCCTACAGAGAGTGGTAAAGGTGTGAGACCCTACTGGCAATGAACACATCTGCACCACAGGCCATGGAAATTCTGAAAGACTAGCCTACCATCTACTCTCAATAAAACTTTCCTCCTTAGGTAAACTGGATAGGAAAGATGATTTTGTAGAGGACACAGGGGTGGAACACACAAACAGAAAAGGGCTTGTGACTCCAAGTTTTGCTACTGATTGATTTATAAGATCCTAAGCATGATTTCCACTACCCTCCCCTAGGAAACTAACACTAATTCCGTTCTACTTCAAAAGACGTGTCAAGAATAAAACCCTCTGACACTACAGATACACCAGTAAAAATGTTACACATGTACCTGAAGATTTTCACCTCTTTCAATTTACGGATACCAAAAGTTTTCCAGAGCAGTGAAGAGCCATCTCTAGCAAATTCATGCCAGCCAGCAAACAGGCTTGTTTTTCTTAGCTACTTTATACAGACCCATCTGTTAGGTCCTTGCTGAGTTACAAGGAATGAACTGGACAGGTACACATCTTACTGGGAAAGCTCAGCATCATTTTAACATACTCAGGGAAGTCAAGGACCACGTGGCAGTTCAGTCAACGCTCTTTCTCACCTTTCTGAGGTGTTCCTCTATGTCAGAATTTAGGCTGGACGGATGGCATTTTCAAAAGCTCCTAAGCTCTACCAGAGCAAAAGCACATTAAAAGCCAGGAGGAGTCACGCTAATGAGATGCTCTATTTATTCTCCAGGTTTTGCCAAGCTTATTTCACCAACACTAGCTCGCTCTTGAGAATAAACTTATCCAATAGCAAAAAAACCCCGATACACAGTGAAAAAGATGGATTGAAACTACCTTTCCAGGCAACTGCACTGCATTCATTTATGGCATCTGCAAGTGAAGCATATGAGAATGCTGCTAGTGCTTCTTATTTGACTTGGCAACTTAACTGTTAACCATTACTGGGACAAAGCTTTAAATACTTTATTAACGTCTCCTTGCAGGAAAGGCGCTACAAAAAGTGAAATGTTGAGAGTCGAAGCACAGCAAGGGAACAAAAAATTGTACAGATTATTACTCTCATTACCCGCACAACTATTCAATAAAATAAACCAAGTATGAGAAGCTCTGAAAGCATCTCTGTACAGGAATTGATGGCTATTCTTGCTCAGGGATGAAAAGCAGATCTAAGCAACTACCCCAATCTCTGCATTTCATGCTACTAGTAATGCCTGAAGAGCCCCAGGAAAGTCTCCAGAAAATATCTGCATAGACCGTTGCTGAGAAATCAGAGTATACGAGTTCTGTTCCTACTCCATCAAGAGCGCATTGAGTAATACAAGTGGGAACGGAAAGACAGAACTTTTACGTCCAATTCTAAATGGCTTTACTTGTTCACTTGGGTGACCATGGACCAGTTACTTAAAACTCGGGTGACCTGTAGATATAAAACGGGTAATATTACTTACCCATTTTTAAAGGGTGCTATGAGGTTTATCTTCTACTTTTTCTTGGAAGAAAAGGATGCAAAGTCTTATTTTAAGCACAATGAAGTCACGGCACTATGTGATAACTCTTCCTCTAGTAGTACCCATGTAACTCTTTTCTTCAGAGCCCTAAGACTGGTTCAGGCTCCTGCTGGCATAATGATGGTGTTACGTTGCACAGCCTTGTAAAATGGCATTGCAGAAGAAAGGTACCTTTACCAGTGACAAGTATTCAAAGCTACTTCTGGAGGTTACCAAGATGACAATTCCTGAACTTGGGAACTGAACTTAGAATTCTCCACACGGTGCTTTTATCAACCGCAGGCCTGAGTCTACCTAAGAACAGGATGAACCACATGAGCTCGGAGTGCTCTCTGTGCTTCTCTGGTTGTCTTAAAACTTCTTTCAGGTTTCTAGTTAAGATCAAAACTAAAAAATGCAAAATGAGAGGTATCGTCAGTGTGGGGAAAAGGGCCCTTTATCTGCATCCTTTAAGCCTTCACAAGCATGTCAACTGATGGATAGAACACTTGCTTCCTAAAGCCTCTTTGTGACGCGGTCCAGAAATGATTAATAAGGTATTAGAGGTCTTTATAAGGACTGCACTATCACGTGGATTAAAAAAATAAATATATTCAGCTACAGATTGAAAGCTATGAAGGGTTGTCTTGATAATAAAAAAAGCTAAAAATAATGCTGTTCTATGGAGCTGTAAGAAGATTTACTGCTTGTCTACTGTATATATTTAAAAGAGAAAAAAACTACCACATTGCAGTGTCAGTTCTAGGGAGTGTATGTAGCATTTGTTTTATTTTTCTTTTTTACAATTTTGGTTTCATTGGGCAGGAGTCCAGACTTTCCATCTTCCCATTTTTCACTGCTCTGGTGGAAGCATAAGTACTCATTTTACCCTGTCATTTTGGGACGTGTGATTACGGGAAGTATTTGCTTTCTATTCTTGCCTTCACAGCACACATGCTGGCTGCCAGCGTGTCCCCTAAGTCTGACCTGTGGGGAATCTTCACAAACCACAGTTGAGAGTGCTTCGGAGAGTGCCTGTTATACACAGGCATGAAAAGGAGCTGTGAAAAAAACCTCACGGGAACTAACCTGCTCTCCCTTCCTATCGGTGAGCCCACAAGGACTCACTTTGTCTCTTCCTGAGACGGGGTTGGGCAAAGGCTGGATTTTACTTCACTGATAGCAACGGAAACGCAACCTCCCAGCTAGTCTAAAAGAATGCTATGTAAAGCAGTAACGTCTTAGTCATATGGTAGTATAGGAAGTTCATCTTAAAAAATTGGGAACTGAGTTTTTCTCACACCTGTGCAACAATCTTTAATTTCTATGGCATCACATCCAAAATTTACAACAGAAGTAGTGAAAAGGGACTGGACTATTTTATTTCCGACACTATCTCAGTTTAAAGCAAATTCCTACAGAGTACCCTTTGATGAATTCATTTTGTAAAGGCAAATTTAAATTATTTTTCTAGAACACTCTACATAGCCCCTGGCGTAAGTCATCATCCATTTTCAAAGCTTCTTGGCTAGCAAAAAAGAAAGAAAAAAAGTTTTCTCTCCTGTCTCAACGTTACTTTCCTTTTATTCTTTTAGTACAAAAATGAGGCCAGATCACATCTGATGACTGCACTTATCCTAAGGAGCAAACAGTAAGGCATTTCTAGTAAGCTGTGGTATAGCAAAACGAGCAACAACCTCCCAGGTAAAGCCCAGATCCAGAAACTTGCTTTTGAAATGGAGGGAGGAAATGCAAATAATCTCACCACTTTTCTATTTCCCAAAGATTGGCAAGCCTTGTAGGATTCTTCTGGGCCACTGGAGACGTTATTGCAACTTGCTAACTTTTTCCTCAGTTCAGTATTAGTGAAGTTTGGTTAGCGTGAAGATGCAGCTAGTGCTACCTGGAAACTTGCATTGAGAAAAAATTCCTCAGCCAGTTCAACTAGCTGTTTAAACCCCAATCTCAACAATTACTCTTTTATTTCACTGTTCTGCTCGTACATCTATCATATAAAATTACTCTTTGATATAGATCTGATCCTATAAGTCCTTAAAACTCTCCAAATCTTCTGCAAACACTGACTTTTTAATAGCCATTCTTCTGGTCTCAAAATTCTACGAATCTTCAGTAGTTGCTCAACAAAATCAGTATTTCCCATTCAAAGTGATTCTGCTTCTCTGATTCTTCTAGTTGAAATCCCTCTGCTATGGGCAAGCATAAGAAGCACAAAACCATTGTAGTATGATACCCACTGCACAGATGGGAAAACTGAAATAAGCCAGAAACAAAGTAAAAGCCATGTATGAATGTGGCTGTCAGCTATCTCAGTGTTAAATCCCTCAAATAAAGTACCCCCCAATTTTTTTATTTTTCTTTTAAAGAAACATCTGAAAAGATAGCTGATTATTTGTTACACGACGTACTTGCGTTTTGGCTCTTGGCTGATGCAACTGCATGTCTCTCTTCCATCGGCTAAGAGTCTGTTTTGCCCTTCCAGTGGAAACTAAAAGTTACAGCTTGAAAAGAATTCCCTGCCCTGTGGTTTAAAACAAAACAAAACAAAAAAGTTCAACTCACACTTCCCACTGGTTGAGTAGAGCCATGATCGAGACTAGTATAAACCAGGTCAGAGGGGCTAAGAAGAAAGAATGGCCCCTTTTCCTCTGGTCGTTTTTATTGGCAACAGTTGCCTGGGAACTCTCTGATGCCCTGTCAATATGAAGGGAAAGAGAACAGGACTGACTGAGGAAAACAAATGAAGCAGGCATATGCGCCTGCACACACACATGCATGGGTGTGCCAGGAAAACAGAAAGCAGGTTTGGCAGTTGGAAGGAACTCAGGGCTCGGCTCCTCTTGTAACTGAAGCTGAGGAAGTTATGCCATCAGATTCAGCAAGCACAAATCAAAATTTCCTCTAGGAACAGATTTGCTTTGCCCAAACTTTGCTGAATTGTTTGTGGGGTCACGGTTCTGGTAATTAAAAAGCCATTTGCGGACAAAATTTTCTCCTCACATTTTCTTTGAAATGAAACCAGGCTCTCTTGCTGTAACTGCACTAAAGTTCCAGCTTCAAACTCTCTCCAAGGCATCAGTTCCTGTATTGTGGAGACATGTCCACTCTGCCAGCCAAGAATCTCGTTTTAGTTTCAAATGTTACATAAAAGGACAAGTACTCCCCTTGTGATTTCCACTAATACCAGCTCTCTACCAGGCATGGTATTCTTCTCCAAGTACCAACTAATGCATAATGAACTTCAGCAACCAGACAGTTCATGAAGCCAGGAAAGGGGAGAGCGGGCTCTAAATTGATGGAATGCAGATGGGCTTTTGGTGCTGTTTTGTCAAACTCTCCTGCAGTACCTGGTCAGACAGCTGCCAAGCTCTAGACTGCCCTGATTTGGGTTCTCCCCCAACTCCTCTTGTGCCTGCAGAGCTCCCTAGGGCACGGAATCCGCCCCTGATTCAACATGGTGATGCAACTAAAAAGCTACCAGCACCCTACCTTTTTTTTTTAATTACAAGGACAGGCATTTGTTAAGAGACCTTTTTGCTCTTCAGAACGTCTTCCTCTTGGGTTCATCTGACTTCATCTCTCTTACTTTAGCTTCTTTCCCAAGCACAAGCCATACTCACAGGTTTCATGACTATTAGGGTGACACATTATTTTACCACTGCAGTTACTAAGTCCCATCCTTCTAGAATCTGGTGTCTTCACAGCACATTGGCTTCTCCCAGACAAGTCCAAGAACTGTGCATGACTGAAGCCACAACACCTCCAGTGCAGTTAACAATCGCAATGGTGAGCTGTCAGGGCAACTGTCTCCCATCTATAGTCTTCTGTGCCAAAACTTCATTAGGCACCTTGATGTCAAGCCAAAACCCTACCACTCTTACAGCAGTGCACATCAGGCAAAAATACAATCAAGATCACATGGATCAACTTTATGGATAGTTACCAGATCTATGGTTTCTTGAATAATTTTGTATATTTAATTGGCTGTGCATTATTTAAGACAAAGCTCAAAGGTCTGTGTTTAGTTTTAAATCGGAGTAACTATGGGAGGAAAAGAAAATAGCACATAAAACAGCAAAGTCAATAAGCAGTGTATATTTAACAATCTCTCACAATTCAGTTGAAAAAAAAAAAAGGCCTTCAGTCCTTGCCCCACTCTTCCTCTCAACACCTAACTTGCATAGCAAATACAACCCCACTCGTCTGCACCGTGATCTATACTTACCTGAATTTACTTATAGGGCTCTTTCTGAAAACCTGCTCTGCATCCCTGCCGTTCTACTTAATGAAAATGCATTTTATCAGTAGATCTAGTTTGGTTGTAGTGTCATTTTGGTAATCAACAATACACTAGAATGAAAACTCTATTAAACAGTTGGGATCCTCAAGGCTGCAGAAAGGCGGCACTGCCCTAGGGCTGCCATACATTTCTTTTTCACTTGTATTTAATTTACTTGAGATGACTACAGGAAAGCTTGAGGCTATTGTAGAAGATACGGTCTACATGTCTCATGACAGGACTGGGAGCCAGGCTTTTTGCTCTGAAGCCCAAGTACAACGAGGTATAGGGAAACAATAGCAATTAGCTCAAATATATTCAAAAAGTCACTGACTGAGATGCATCACCAGTGAGTCTGAATTTTCTGTTCTAACCAATGGACAGTGCAGTTTTTAAACCCAAGACTGCTTTAAATACATATCGGTGAAAGTATACTGTCAATACATTGATCACGGATTAATAGTTACAAATCCTGTTAAGGTTAAAAGACAGTGCAATGGAAAACCCCTAGTCCTAGTGAAACGAAATGGTGTAAGGCCTCAGTTATCCATCCCGTTCTAACGGCAACTACCACCTTGAGTCTTTTTATCAAAAGATTACTACATTTTTGACTGAAGGAGAAGAGTAGTAACCATATAGTTAAGGATATTTTAGGTGCCAATAGCTTTAAGTAAGATACTGAGCAAATTTAATATCATTAAAAGGAACTTATTTTTCCTTCGCATCTTTTCAGTCAAGGCAGGCCATTTCTGTAAGAACACACTTTTTGAAGAGTAACTTCTCACCACCCATATATAGAAGACAGGAAAAACCTAAATTCTTTGCTTACAAAATGTTTTGAAAGCTACAGACAGGCAGATGCTTCCTTAAACACCCGACAACTAACGTGCTCTACAATTCTAAGAAAGCCACAAGAAGCTCATCTACTTTAAGTAACAGTTATTACTTCTGAAACCTCCCCAGAGCTCTAAGGATAAAGGCAGACAACCAATTACAGTCTTAGACTTTCAAAGCTTATTTTGCTGCCTTTAGAAATAAGCATCACATGCTCTTTCCACCAGATGCTGAGTTAAGGGTGGGGGTGGAGGTGGTTTAAGAGGGGAGGGAGAGAGGAGGAGGAATGGAGGGGAGGAGAGGGCGCTTTAAGTATACTCTTTCCGGCAAACCCATGCAGCAAATCAGTCCTCCTCTGTCAGAAAGGGTTTGCTTTGGAAGAACCTGTGAGTGACTTGTCTAAATAGAACTAATTTTAGCTAGGACATTTACCGTGCAGGAGCGATACACTTCGAAAAGGACTTTTGTCCTTCAAAAGGGCTAGTAACATTGAGAAAAGAGAAACATTTGCAACAGTTACCAAAAAATTAAAATAACTGAGCAAAATATTACCCCCTACACTGGGACGATTGACATGAACACCAATACTAAAGCAGCAGCCTTTAGCAAATTGCCTCATTCAATACACAACATTTTGACAAAAAACCCACCCATTTTTTCTTTTTTTTCTCCAACGTAAACTCACCTTTTGACTACAGATAAGAGATCTAAGAAGAAATGCCCACAGAATGCACGTGAATATGTATAAAGAGAGATGCACAACATCATTTCAAAAAAACTACTTTGTATAGCATAAAATGAGGCAGCAAAAGATAATTTGAAGGGAAAAATGGAAGGGGAATGTGATGGACAGGAGGGGGAAATCTGGGACACTACAAGAAGGCTTTCAGTTCTTATACAACGTGATAGATTTTAAGCCTTTAGGGGGAGAACTGGCTAAGCAATATTACAGTGCAGCGTGACTGCCCAGCCACATGGGTTGTGTCTGCTACAACTCTATTAATAGGAGAGAAGATTAGAGAGGTTTGACTATATACAGTCTATATCTACCAATATAATTCCTGCTTTGTCTCCCCGCTGCAATTCTTCTCATTGCCACAGAGACTCCTAGGGATGTTAGAATGTGAACAGCACCCCAAAAGGGCCTACTGGAGCAAACTGCCATACAAGACTGGACCTTACTCAGTTGAGGTATTTGCTGGCCCCAATTCATCCTTCATATCTGACAAGGCATTCAAACTTTTGTTTACATCTATTCAAAATTAATAGGCTTTGAATGCAGATTTAGCTTTTAGTACGTAAGTGAATTGCAGAATTTAGGCCTCCATTGGTATGTGTATAATGAGTTATGTTTGTCGTGCCCAAATAATAAATACGAACACCCACCAGGCATGACATGTACTGTTTTTTTGCTCTTACTTCTCACTTTCTTGTTACAATGCGAGTTCTATTCCACATCCCCATTCTGTGTGTGTAATGTGCCTGACCCCTATAAAGATGGTCAAATAAATATCTGGTGACCTCACAAGTATGAAAATAAGCTTATTTGAAAGAAAAAGTATATCTTCAGGGGGTTTGGCAGTAACTTTCAATTATTTTTAATTGCCTGGAAAATTAAAGTAAGAAAATAGTGCGGTATAAATGTTAGAGCACATTATTAAGCCATTTTCATAATATCTTAGCCATAAGCTTAATAGACAAAAAGATTTTTTCTAAGCCTCGGTCATCTGTTCAATATGAATGGACTGTCTGTTCCCATACTTTCTCAAGGGGTAACTGAACTGAAATATTCCGTGATAGAAACCAGATTCAGTTTGACCTGGTAGGCAACGAGAACTCCACAGAACCTTCAAAATTTGGGTTTAATTACAAACCACCATGGAGTCTGGACTGCAGCCTGAGAGCAGAAATACAAAGAAAAGAGTTGAGAGAAAGTTTGGAGCTATTAACACCAACTTCCCTTCCTCCACTTTTCTTCTCTTAAACCATGGGATGGATTTTTTTTCTTATTATTGTCAACACAACTGACTCACAAACTGCAAAGTAAGCAAGATTTCCAAGGTAATAGTCTAAGTCTGCCTTCCTTTCTTCTCGTGGAATTACACTATCACAACACTGACGCTGCATCAAATGCATCATGGGAATCAACGCAGAATTGAAATTCAGCCCTGGTATCGTGATGGCTTCAAAGTCTCATATTTTATTTTCTTCTTTTGTCTGAAAATTTGAAGCCTCAAAACCAGTTGTGAATTGAACTTTTCTAATGAAGCCTATAATGCAGCGATTGAAACACACAAGACTTCGAGAAGTAACGTATGTTAAAAACCATCACTAGCAGCCTAGCCAAAACGAAGCAAGCAAAACCTTACATAAGCAGAGGTTTGTGGCCTTCCATATTCCATGCAGAGTAGAAATGTGCTGTATTTTTGCCAAAGTTGTGGTAGAAATTAGCAATAAATGCCTGACCCAGAAGTCTTGGATCAAGGAACAGTCTGAATTCAGGCCCTCACTCCATGAAAGCAAACACCGTAACATCAGTATGAGCAGAAGGAGGCAGATCAGACCTGTGCAAAGGGAATGTAACTGCTCAGTAACACAAATAGTTTCACAGGGTCTGCATTTCAATGCTGTTTTCATACATCCAGCATTCAACAAATTAAAAAAAAAAAAATCAAACCCCAAAATCAGGGAAAGAGATGGTGTGTATCCATCTAGAACAGGGACAGGAAATCTCTGTTTAATGACAGAAGCTGAAGTGAGGGTGGATCACGTACAGAAGGGAACTTAATAACCACAGGCTGAGTCCTGTAGAGGAAATTGTGGTAACATAGATGAAGGGCTTAAATCTGTGGGGTGGCATGAGAAATGTCAAATATCTGCATTCAGACACATGCTCCCTTGCTTCTGAAAGGAAGGAAGGAAGGAAGGACAAAGAAAACTACCGGTCATTTTCAAGAGGACAAATTTGGGCACGAGGTCCCGTGCTGTTGGTCTTTGCAGTACTACTGTGTATTTCTGGACAATTCAATAGGTATGTGCACCACATATACCAGACTAAGGCATTCACTTAGATGCCTGCACTTGCTGTATACACATTTATTGTTACTACAGAGAGACAAGGATGAAGACCAGGAAGATGACTGTGTGGAACAATGGCCTGACATCTTCCAAAAAGGACTAAAACCATTTTGCTTTTTGCAAAGAGAAATTCCTTCTCTTCTGTCGCTCTGGAAGACAATTTTCTTTCTTCTCTCTCTACAATCTTGCCACGAACACCACCCCCACCCCCAAAGGGAACAAGTCCATGAAAGACTACTTGCTGTGTAACCTTCATAAATCTGACTTAAATGCAGCAGGTAACACACTAATAATGAAAATCCAAGCAAACAATCTATGCCAGTGTCACTCATCATGCCAGCACAATCACTCACATCAGATACGAAGAATCAAACAACAATGCAGTCCTCCAGTACTGGAAGATGGGTAGTCCTATGGTTTGCTTTGATCTTTGAAGTTCCCCACAAGGCTAATTTAACCTATCTTACACTGACACAGCTTTACTTGGGTTAAAGGATGTATAAAAGAATCACAAAACTGTGAGAATAAACTGGCATAAGGACTTCACATATTTGCCAGCCACCATACACTGAAGTGTCTTGTTGCACTGAAACACCAAAAGAAAAAAAATGCACAACTCAAATATGAAAGAAAAATCCGAAATTAAACTGACCACCCATTCACTTGTGCAACCCAACATAAAATGGAGAGCCTGGATAGACAAAGTCACGGTTCGGATGCTACTGTTATAAGGTGGCATTGGGGGTGAAGAGATGTTCCAACTAATACTTTTTATTTATTCCCTGCTTAACCATGAGACTATATGTCACCAATTCCAATCCCTGAATCTTTATCCATCTCATATTAAGGATCTCTCTGTTCCATTTTTCTGAGATTGGACATAAAAAAACCCCAGGTTAACTTGAAGGTTTAATGGAATATACCTATGTCAGTCGAAGCCTAAGACCTGCACTGGAAATAGAGCAACAAAATATTACGCTGATCACTATCCCAGCTGGACAAGGTGTGTAGCTGGCTGGCTGGCTCAAAATCATTCATCTCTCTGTGCAAGGCACCAGCCTGGCAGAAGGAGGCCTGAGAAGGTAATGTATCATGCAGAAATCAAGCAAAAGTGGACAAGATGGGTTTGGTGGAGGGATGACTCCAGACAAGGTAGATTTTTGTCTCCCAAAGGAAAAAAAAAACCCAGCCTGCTGGTATAAGTGCACCCTCCTGTCTATGGTGTAAATTTAGCTTAGAAAGCATGAATCAGAGGGAAGTTGACATTTCACCTAAAGAAACACTACTGAGGCTGAGAAAAACTAAAGTTCATCTCAAGGAGAATCTTGTCAGCCAACAATAGGAACAAAAATTATCACCTTTAGGTAGATATAAAACTAAACTTACCTGGTGCAACAGCCAAAAGCTTCAAGGGCCTTGAACACATTAAGGCAAAAATCCTTTGCAGTCACCTAAGCTCTCCCATACATGTGGCTTGAGGATTATTTTCCAAGAAATTTGGGCAGGTTCTCCCAACGACGATAGCAAGACTTCTGCTTAAGAGGGAAAACAACCGAACTATGCTGCAAATTCACCACCTCTGCTAAACTCTCTCTGATAAACCTGCAATCCTGTTCTCAAAAAGGCCAAGTTTAGTCAACTTCCACAAGAAACAGGCTGAGCCATTATTGTACGGAAACAAAATCCTGCAAACAGAACAGGGAATGGAGGTAAAGCAGCAGATTTCAGGAGGAGGGAAGGAAAAGTTATTTGAAATACCAAATAGAATCCCAAACCTTTATTAAAGATTACAGATTAATTTTGTGGGAGAGAATTTTATCATTTCAACTGCTGCTGCTGAAGTGGGAGGAAGGAACTGTGGGAAACCAGGCAAATAATGCCTGGCTCAGCTGTTCAGGGTAGCAGCTGTCCCGAAATCCTCATTGGAGGGAACAAGCCAGGAGGTCATGGAAGTCATGATTATTTGGAATGAAGAGGGGAAACAATAGGTTGGGGCCCTCTGTCTTCTTGCCTTTCTCATGTCTTTTGTTAGCTGTTGCCTTCCCAGAATAGCTGGCTGGCTGTATTCTAGGCAGATCTGGGTTTGGTTTTGTACAGGCCTTTTCTTCCCTGCAGCTTCATAATTTAAAAAAAAAAAAAAAAAAAAAAAAAAAAAAGACCTCCACCTCCCTCATATTTATGCATCTGACTCGCATGCACCTCTTCCAATTACCTTCAGCTGACCAAGGAGGCAGTTGGAGGCTTTAAGTTCTTCAGCAAGGGGTAGTATAACTCAGCTCAAAACAGAGACAGTCCCTTGAAATTTAGTTTTCTCGGATCCCTCTGTTGAGTTTCTCTCCTAGGGCAAAGCTAATACCATGCTGCAGGGACATGACAACTAACAAACCTGTCAAAATCACTGCTTCGACTGCAGGCAGGAATACTGCTGTTGCTCTAGTCATCACTGAGGAAATTTACAAAGAGGGGAAAAGATTAGTGGAGACACTTGTTCTGTTTGTATACAGTATAACAGAGCTTGAAGCATCCTGAGGGCTAACAGGGCTTGTTAACAGTTCACAAAGCTTAGTGAACAAAAATGGCCAAAAATTGGTTTGTTAAGATTTTGGACACCGTAGTCAAACATGATTCTTATCCTGCGCCTCACACTGCAGACTTGCATGACCTTGGGCAAGTCACTTAACCCTGATCAAACTAATGCTTATGTCACCCAGGAATGCTGTGAAGCTGATTAATTTGCAGAAGAGCTTTGAAATGGCAATCCTTACATAATGGTATAGTCTCACTGTTCTAGCTTAGTAGAGCTAAAGTGAGAGTGTAAACAAGGACTTAACTGCAAAACGCAGCTTCCTCAGAATTTCAGATAAAGACAAAGGCAGAAAAGACTGACTTTTCTTGCAGAATTTTTATAACCAAGACTCACATATCCTGACTCCTACTTCATGTGAGTTTGGAAAGAAACAAGTCTTAATTTTCACTCTAGGATGAAAGTGTTGTAGTTCTGCTGACTCAAAAGATCAGGTGAAACTGTAAAAAAATGTAGCAACTTTAATTCAGGATTAACAGTTAGTGGTAAGACCTTCCTTGCCTATAGTAGTAAGGATGAACACAGAGCCTGCTGAAAGCTACGCTGCAAGTAATATCGGGGTAAATCTAAGATCAGAGAAAAAAACATTTTTCATTTTAAATAAGTGGGGTTTCCCCCTCTTTTTCCTCTCCATACAGCTTTAATATTGATCCACATATTAAGGATTTTTGTTGGGTGCCATCAGAATTGCTTAATGGGATACTTCTTGTGTTATAATCTTGGTAAAGAGACCCATGTATGGATTTGAATAACATCTTCAAAGTGCAATAAGAAGGCAGACAAGATTGAAAGAAGTTTAAAACTTCATTTGATCCCCAGCTCCCAGGCAAAGCATGGTAACTCCTCCCTTTTCGCCATCCTACACATACCTGATTCCTGACACCGTATTAAGAGGCAGAAGGCACAAGAATAAAAACCCAACAAAATCCAGAAGGTTTCACTTTATGTTTGGGACAGGTTTAATGTGTTTGCATAGGAGATGAAACCACAGTATAGTTAGGTGATTTTCATTTTGGATATCCACCATCAGTAGACTTGAAATATCCTGTTGTAAAGCAGTGCTATGTGATTTACAACACCACCATACTATTTGTGAGAGCTAAAGCTTTTATTTTTTTCTAACGGTATTTGGCTTGGCTTCGTTTTCTGAACTGCTGTTGCTCTCAGGTTCAACACGAGACATGTTTCTCTAAGCTGATTTCTCTATGGCTGAGGATTTAATCAGATCAAAGTAGCGATTAAAACATAGGCTATAACCACAATCCTTAAAGGGATAGCTGCAACATTAAGCCCTCCCCCATTCCCCTTTAAAATCAGAAGTGAAGTAATATCTATCTCTGGCAAATGTACGCTTTTGAAATATCTTGAAAGTTTGCTACCTTCTGGGTCACCTTTCCTCTAGATAAGGTGAAAAGCTATTGGTAAGTACCCAGAAACTAAGATATGCAAATGAATTAAGGGCTGCACTTAATGTGAATGCATTAGCACCATCAAGACATCCTTGAAGGTGGGTTTTCTGACACTCACTTTACTCCAACACATACACTGTAAATTTCCAGCACAGCTACCTAGGACCCTGTCAGTGCTCTTGACATTCTTTCCTACAGTTTTCCACTTGCTACTTTGTAGGTCTGTGGTTCTTTTCATCCATCCAAAGACAGCACGATAGCATGTTTAGAGTGGTGAGAAACAGGAGTATAAAAAAAAAATGTAAGTGGAGCAGCATTTCCACAGCTCTACACAGAGTGAACCAAACATTAAGGCCAAAAATGCTTTTTTAGCGACAATTAATTTCAGAAATTAGGCCTAATTTTACAGCAACTTCAATCAGGACCTGTATGAAGAGCCAACAAGCTGTGCCATCAAATGCATGAGCCCTGTTCCCATCTTCACACTGCACAACAAAAGCAGGCCAAGTGATTCACTCCAGTGAATGCCAGAGCTAAGGATGAAGACTGCTGGATTCTGGCTCCTGCTCCTATTCTCTAAACATGAGAAATCACTGGCAGTTTTGATGGGTATTATTTTCAAAGATGTAGAACACGAACAGCTTCTCCTGAGCTTCATGGAAGCTCGGCACCAGGAGTACCAAGGGGTATTTTCAATTAATGGAGAAATGCGTGTTCCATTGGAAGTCAATATTTATTTGGTAAGCCTACTTGGCAGTTTAGTCCTCTCCTCACTTCCATCGCTGTGACACCTTTGAGATACCAACTCCTTGGTATGTGGGATAACATCTTCTTCCAAGCTATTCTTGACACGCTACTCCTACTCCTCTTCTATGCGTTTAACCATTTTAAAGCTGATTTGGGTCATGACTAATAGGATTAGATACTAAAATCATGTGCTGTTAGCAAGAGTCATTGTAGAACTAACAGGACTCAGGTGGAATGCAAGTTGGGGTAGCTTTCAGATGGGTGGGAAAGCATTAATGTTAATTCGTTCTTTCTTCCCCTTTTTCATTACAATTAATATTAAAGCTGGACAAAAATCCCACCAAAACCCCGAAACTTCAAGTTCACTCTTTTTGTAGTCAATTTCTTTAGTTTGCATATCAGTCTAAAACCAAAATTCCTAACAAGGGGTGATGAAGTGGTCTTCGAGTACTGCTAGAAGTGAATACGGACACCGAATAAATAAATGCCAATAGCCTCACTTTAAGATCCACTGAATTAAACCAGGCACACTTGTTTTTTAAATCTAGGCTTGCAGACCCAGGTTTTGTGCAAAATTCACTGGTGCTTCCTACTTTCATCTCATTCTAGCTACTGTGAAGGGCACATGCCCTTCTCATGGATATTTCCAATAACTGTTTCTTGTTTTCACAGAAAAAATATTAAAACAGAAGAAGAGAACACACCCCCCTGCCTCCCCCTTCTGACGTTTGGAGAATGATCTGTTTATTTGCTTTAGGGCAAGAGTAATAGTTACAAAGGCCTGAAGGTCAGGATTACTGTATTTTATTCCTGGCTCTGCTACTGATGTTATTTGAATGGCTTTAGGTAAATCAAATAACACATATGTTTCATTAAACTACATTAGTGTAAACAGTATCAGAATTTCTAAAGGAGTTTGAGATTTTCAAATAAAAGGCACTACAGAAACGAGACTAATGTTTTCATAGAAAACAAAACACAAAGAATCTAGTTTTCCTAATTCTTTAATAGGGTTAAGCACCATTAATTCCAGCTGGGAAACAATTCAAGATGGAGTTCATGAGCTTTGTCTTCTACACGTTGAGCATTCAGTTTTCAAACCTTTTTCTGCAACTTCCGAATAGTTGCAGAAAACTATTGCAGGACATAGTTGTGGAAACTCCCAACAACTGCAAACATCTCAGTGTATCATTCTGAACAAGAGCATGCAGATTAATTAAAAAGAAGATTTAAGTTAGCCTACTATAATGCTCTCCAAAACTGGACATTCCACAGGAGTTGCTCTTTTTTTGCTGCTTTTCCTGACACATCTCACCATAAGATGCTGTAACAAACATATCTGTAGCCTGATCCATTATGACAGATCTTTTCACTATGTTCTCAAGCAGTAAGTTTATGTGCCAAGTTCTAACCTGAGTACCTATACGCGGAACATGGCTATTTAAAATCGGGTTCACCACAGATGTGAGATCATCTGCTTTTAGATGTTTACAAAGGAGTTGTCTACATTTGAGATAGTTGTCTAGATTCCCTTGCAGTCAACAAAAAGGCACTTTTAGACTGCAGTTCATCCTAAAGTAGATGCTTTAAAACATACCAGATAATCTATCAGTTAGGACAGACTTAGATTAGAATTAGTGAGAATTAACTTTCCTAAGTTTATTCAGGTTTATGGATGAGACTTCCACAGAGAGAAATAAGCGTCTAAATATCCTTGAAAATCAGGTTGAAACCCCCTACAAGACTGGTCCCTGTTTAAAGGGGCAATGTTTAAGCATCTTTTCTCCCAGCTCACTTATGTCAACTGATCAAGATTTGTCAACATCTAGGACAACACTTTTATGCCTCATGCACAAGTCAAATTTGTTTTCATGGTGTTTTCTCCTCCACATGAAACAACGAGGCTAAAGAATTATCTTAATGAATGGGTCTCTCTTAATGATTACATTTTTCAGTAGGACAAAAATGATTTTCTGGTTCAGAACAGCAAAGAAACCAATGTACATTTCTCCCAATAAACAGAAAGCCCTTGGGGTAGTAATCAGATAATGAAAGGCAACTCCTTCCTGTCGGCAAAGATGTTTTACCTTTAAATGCCTGAAACTGCACCCAAAATGCAGACCACGAATACACTAAGTTATCCTTGTGTAAAAGTGGTTTAGCCATCATACACAAGTTACAAAGTTTTGAAGGATTTTACCACTCCAACCACATGCCTGAATCATTTTACCTGCTATAGCTGTTACCCATTCTGATGGGTTTATTTACAGCATTATTAAGAGGAGGTTACAATTCCGCAGGAATCATCAACAGTCTGACTAATGTCACCTTTGTACATACAGTCCTAGTAGGACACTGTGCCACGGAACTACACAAACTGACTCCCTTGTTTTCTTTCTCCCTAGAAAGGATTCTACAAATTCGTCTCCAGGAGAAAAACAGGACACCAATATATTCTGTAAAGTCACAGTGCTTCTAATGTAGTGCTGAGGTTGCAGTTTTCCTCTGTCCTCTACTTCCACTTTCTCTTATGTCAGATCACATTAAAGTAACAATCAATTTTTCTGTCTGGCTCTTTCCCGCACAGTGCAAGCACCACCCCTCTTCTATCCCCTCCACTCACCCCGGATCTTTTAGAGGCTAGGGAAATTTGGCTTACAGCCCATGGTTCATCAGCTACATGGCTGGTGGAATAACCTAGCAGCAGTTTGTCTTCTTTCTTCTTTTTATTGGCTTATATTCAAGCCTCATACCTAGTAAGTATGATTACTACAAAGATTAAAATTTGCAGAGGTGCAAAATAAAGATAGCGGACACACAACCTGGGCAAGGACATAGCTGTCTTACCAGTCAAGGTTTCACCTGAGCGACTGAACAAAATTAACCCCTTCTTATGATTCCAGCATCATACTTGATTTTAAATAAAAATGTTTCAAATGGTCAGATAGGCGCTGTACAGAACTGTCAACTAAGTACTCCAGCCCAAGTACAATATCAGCTGTATACTACTGAATTCTAATGTTAAGTAGAAGTTTGAGCAAAATCCAGTTTTTTAAATCTCCAGGCACGTAGAGATGAATCTTTAAGGAATGCACAAGCATGATGGTTTCACTGCACTTTTTACTTTACCACAAGTATGCCAGGTTCTTAGGCAGAAACATTTGATCAGTATTTAAACATCCACCTCTCTGAGCCTGTGTCTTGACTTGAATCTTGTGTGAACTGTAAAGTTTCAGTTCCACCCTAAATTCATGTGAGATTCCAACAGGAAAATTCCACAGTGCTAGCACCACTCAGTCATAGCAAAGTTACAGGGAGTTTGAATCCTGAGCTCCCACCACCCTGCTTGCTCAGAATGGACATCATTAGCGTCAGGTACGTAGGAAGAATCAGCGCAACCGAGAAAGGGGGTTGCATCTAGGAGACTAGGTCTCCAAAAGTTGTGCTCGCAGTGTTTTCCACTATTGTAAATGCTGCATGTACAATAATAAGAACAACACAGAGGATCACCTGGCACTACGTACACACTCCTGTTGGGTCCATGTGAAACCTGGGAGGTACAGTCTAGGTGACCGTAACAGTCAGAACAAATACGTACAAATGGTCCCAATTGCGCAAAATATACTGAAGCAGGACAGGTAAAATTGTTGCACACAGAATATAGAATAATCCCTGGATTCCAGCAACAACCAAAACTCTTTAACGCAAATTACTATGCCCAATGCACCTCGGTTTCCCCTGAAAATGGCTAGTGTGCTACTTTGCACAGTTTGCATACTTTGTGTATATCAATACAAATTCATAGAAACACACCACCTTTCCAAATATTTTTTAAATCTGTAATTTTAAACAAAAGCTATTCAACTTCTAGATTGGCTAGGAATTTTTGTAAAGAAAATAAAAAAGAAATATAATAAATTGAAGTTCTCACTGTTACCACCGCACTGACAAAAATACGTTTATGACGTGCTTAAGGAAAAGAAGTAATCTCATTTTCAGCCTCGACTTTTCACTCAGAATAACAAACGCATTTACCATGGCCACACCTTCTCATTCATCGCTTACCTACAGACAGGTGTCCAGAATAGATCTGCTCTGCCTGAATTATTACATCAGCGCTGACAGCCTTGTGCCTTAACACAGTTAACAGTCAATTTTGAAAAAGACTGCTGAGCTCAACAGGATTATTTCCCACTACCAAAATGGATTTTAGATCAGAGGAAAGGTACTAGACTCCCTGCTCTATAAACTAAAAGCCACTGTAGCTATAAAACAAATGCTCCAGTAGCGCAAGTGCCATGCAAAATACCCTCAGCTACTCTTCTCAGACCAAAAGAGGAAATCGATTTCCAAGGCTCATTTGGTCTTGGTCTCTCTCCTAAGCCTGCTCAGCAAGGCACTGTGTGTGTACCCAGAAAAGAGGGAAACCCAGTGCCTCCAAGCTTTGCTGATGGACCAAAGCTGATTATTTTAGCTTCTGCCAGAAGCTCACAGGATTTTAGGGGACGAGTGCAACAGTGCAGGTGTCTGTGAAAATAAAGAGAAACCACCAAATCTCCTGGGAGGACGGACTGAGAGGAGGAGGGGAATTATTGTGGTTTAGAAAAGGGAAGGGGTTGTTCGAGAGAAATGCTATAAAAGCACCATGACTACAGAACAGGGTGATGGAAAGGTCAGTCCCTTTCAATAATGCTCTTTTTTTCTTGTCCAAATGAAACACTTGGCCACGTCCATCGCCAGAGTTCAGTTGGAGGTAAATGACTAGACAGGGGGGCCATAAACTGTCTAGAGATGTGATGCTGTTTGCCATGGGTGGGGCCTGCCCTTCCAGCCCTTTTCCCCATTCTTCTACCAAGGCAATTTCCACAGCAAAAGACTCCAAAATTGCACCAAACAGAAAGGTGCTCTTGTACATCTCACAGGCACAGAGTTGGACTGTAACTCCTATTTACCTCAAGCGAACACCTTCTGATGCCTAGAGCCCATCATGAAGGATTGCAGGAGTGAAAAAGAAGGTATTTTCAATAATGAAATAGTGATTAATCCTGATAGGCACGCAGCCCTTAGAATTACTTTTCAGCTACTAGTGGTAGGTGGTCAAATTATACCTTTCCATCACATTTCCCACTGTACTGCACATCTCCTCAGTACATTTTCTCATGAAACACTGTAAGGATTCAGAACAATTAAACCTAACCACTGAGTAATTCCCACTCCTTTTTTCCTCCAATATGAAATCATTCTTTCTAGTGCTTTAGGAAAATAAATGTAAGCTCTAGAGCTCCAACTCAGTATTAATGTACAAAAATGGTGCATTATAACAAGAGATGCAATACAAAGACTTATTGTTCCACAGTAGTGGGTACTATGGGCAGTTGAATGGTCATTTAAAGTTTTCATCTATGCATGACATAGGTGGAAAAGCTTTTGGTGAAGGAAAAAAAAAAAATTATTGTATAGTGAATGCTTTTGATGTTATACAAATGAGGACATTTCCTGCCTATCACAACCTTCCTTAAGACTGGGAGTTTTTTCTCTTTGTTATTTATTCACTGACAACTCTGATGCTTCTAGTTTATTTCTTAAGAGCACAGGAGTAGTGGCACATAAGCAAGTATGTCAGGGAGCAAATACACAGTACTTGAGCTCCTCTACAGCAACGTATTTCTGTAAAGCCAGAGTAAACTTTAGGTAGCTTTCCATTCAGTGATACAGCTTTCCCTTCGCCACTAAAGGGTGAGCTACCATGTATTTACAGAAGCTAAAAGTCTTTTATCAAAGTAGCTGGTGTATGGCAAGTTCAAATCTCAGCTTACCTGCAGTAATGTGTTTGTGTGCCTGTTACTCCTTTAGTAGATCTGCTTACTGATTTTACATACCATTCTTCATTTCCAGATCCCTCTACCTCAACACAGAGAGTTTGTTTGCTTTAAAAAAGAGGGAGGGGACAGAACGACGTGATCATTTCTTACTTTCATTGAGCAAGTTGTTTTCTATTTTATTTATAATTTGTTTTCTAATGCTTTCCCCTTCACACACGCCTTTGGAATAATAAAATGGAGTAGTCCCTTCCATTCCAAGTTAACTTTTAATATGCATGACCTAAGAATCTAAAAAGAATATGCAGAAAGTCCTTTGTTTTTCTAGATCCTAAAACTGCAGCTCCTCCCTGGCAAATTCCCTATCATACTTTTCCCTAGTGATACCAGTTCTCTCTTCATGGTCACTAACGATATCTGGCATTTCAGCTAGATGACTGGGCTGAGCTGGTGTAGTGGGGGGGGACGGATGGACTAAAGGGATGCTTCGTTCAGGACTCTGCTGGCATTAAGGATCAATAATACAAAAAGATTTAACTTTTCCATCAAGAATTAGAGGAAACACTAAACATAAAAATGAAACATGGGATGTTGTGGTTATTCTGCTTGGAAAATTTATTTACTAGGAATCTGAGTAAATCAAAGAGGAATGTTTTATATGAATATTAATTTTGTACGGCTACGTTTACAATTCCTTACTTTACAACCTGTTCTTGGGCTCTTCTGAGTTTTGCCATTAAAAAGGCTTTACGAAATGGCTGACAGTTTTGCCTCCCTTCATTTTTCATACACTATCAGAGAGTGCATTTTCATGCATACTTTTCATCAACACAATTTTATAATCCAGTCTACAACCTGTGCAGAAGGAGCAGTGAGGCTCTGAAAGTATTTAAAGAACAGCATTAAAATGGGATGTTTGGATATGCTGAGCAGAAAAAAAGGAAAAGAAAGAAAGTAGGGAATGAGCAGAACACTGCAGGCAGTAATTATAACAATACCTTGCTGCCTTTCTAAGTGTTTCATAGCATGACTCATTAGATCCTAACAATGCCTGTAAGATAGGAAGTGTCATTATCACTATTTAATAAGTGGAGAAAACTGATGGAGAAAATGGGAATGTACTTGTCCAAGGTCACATACCAAACTAGTACCAGAACAGACAGAATCGTATCTTCTAACCCCCAGCCTTGTACCTTCCTTTGAAGTGGTTACCCTTTAGCCGACAAATTGCTAATGTTGAATAGGTTGATGATATCCTTTCAGTAGCATCCACTCTGTTATGACTTCGTGAAGAGATCACCAGAATGGAAAAGAATTTGAGCTGTTAAATTACATAAGTGTGTAGTCACCACCTAGCAATGGAGAAAAAAGGGCTGGATATTTTCAGTTACAACTAGATTTTCTAACCAGATGGCCAGAAGAACTGACGTCACTCACATTCCAAATTATAGAGCCGCTTGAAAGCTGCTCCAGCATTAAGGATGCAACCAGGCCTGCATTCTAAGTCAGTTTTCCAAGCCCCATTCTGCAAAGATATCGGGAAGGTTTTTGCCGTCATTTTTGCTACGCTGTTGAGAATCTGCTTCTTCGGGGACACGCCTGTCCCAAACTCCCTCAGGGATGTTCGCATCTCTTTTTCCTAGAATGAGGTCCCAATTCAGGCTTAGCATTTAAAACAAGCTTCAGAATACAGCTTAACAGGGTCCTCAGAAATCCTTATCTTAGGAAGTTTTCTAACTTTCACTGAAAACTTCAGAGAAGGAATTGTCCACTAACATTGACTGCTCATATTTAAATCACCTGATCAGCTAGCGTTGCACTGCAGAAGAAAACCCCAAGCAATGCACAGGAATCCAGGCAGTGCAACAAGACAATGGGAAAAAAGAAGACAGAAAGTGGAAACCTACCTGTTCTGAAGTTTTAAATTTCAGCTTCAACACAAAACCTAAAATATTTTAGGTCTGCTGTACTTTTTGCTGCTCTTTCTTTTTCTCTTTTTTCTCTTTATAAATTTAAGAGCAAAAAGTCAGTAAGAAGCCAGCAGGAGGTTTGCAGCACAGGGAACGCTGGATCAGATTCAAATGTAAGAACCCTCTCCATCCCAGCTAAGTAAAATGTCTGAACAAGTTCCAAAAAACATCAGTCATTGGCTGGACATTTTCCCACCTTCAATGAAATGAAATACATAAGGGGCCTGCAAAACATTTTTAAACCAAGCCATTTCAGAGTTATGGGAGACCAACAGAGAAAAACAGAAAGACCTGAAACCACAATATGTTGTATTTTATAAGACAGCACCTGAAGAATCAGAAAAGTAACATTATGTCTTTTAAAATACTATTCCTCCTGAGATCTGATATTGCTATACTTCAGGATAGCTGGCCACATTTTCATGGAATGCTAATACTGACAGGCTGTAGAGTATATACAGATGTACCACATCCAACTGTGACAGGACTAACATTTCTGTCTTAAGAAGCTATTCACCAGAGTAAGAGGACAACTTCTGGGTAGTATACAATCATAACTGAAGTCTGTACTATGAACAGGGCTTAAAAACGAGAGTAGAGTCATGCACTGGATGGCATTACCATTATTTTTCTGTTCACTGCACTAACATTTTAAGACGACCCACCAGGAGTCTGTAATTAACACATATTTGCAAAGTCTTCTGAGATCCACAGATCGAATTGCAAAGCACTATCACTTTTTGCACACACAGAAAAAAGAGCAACAGGGAAGAGCTCCTTCCACTGGCTATTATCCTTAAAGACATACAAGAAAAATGTTAGTAAAAGTAATCTGTTGCAAAATACACAGTCTTGAAGGTGGTAGAGGAGAAGGAGTAACACAAAGAAAATAAGTTCTAGTATTTCAAGCAAGAGGTATATTTCTAGCAAGAGGTATATTTCTTTAAATCACCCTCTGTGCAAAGTAAGCCCAGTATTAGTAGCGTCTGGAAGCTGGCATGGAAAGCCTGCCAAGTTTCCATGCAAAATAAAACCTTTTTATTTGTTCAAATCCCCCCCCCCCCCCCCCCCCCCCCCCGCAAAAGACTCATGGTTTGGCATAGATTGATGAATTATACATTATAGCTTAATTATGATGAAATATGTTAAGGAGGAATAAAAATTTGGGGAAGGGGGAAGGAAAGAAGGAAGATAACATTAAGTAAAGTAAGAAGAAAAGAGAAGGGAACTCAAGGAACTTTTGGAAAGCTGAGAAATGGTAGGACGTGCTACTGCTCATGGTTTTAGAAGAAAAGCCAAATAAAACAGAATAGGGAATGAAAGATTTCAAAGATGTACTATAGTAGCCCTCAGTTAGACATCAAAACGCATCCAGAGCCTTGCTTGCCCTGCAGGTTACTGAACATTTGACAGGGAGAAATCCCATCCAGTTCGTTTGGGAGCATGTGCATCCCCTAGGGAAGTAGCTGTGGTAACTTCATGACCAAACCACAATTTGCAAATATAAGTTATCTGAACTGGGAGACGAAAACCCCAATTATAGTTTTCCATTATTTCCTTTTCCATAGTAACTGTTTGCTGTAAAAGGCCATTGAAACAGAAGGCATGTGCCTCAACTATAAAAGTTTTGATCTATCCATGCAAGAAGAGGTTAAGAAACACTCAGTAATGCCCCTATAGTCATTATGACATATAGTCAATGTTCTTCTCAACATGGATACTGTATGACATAATGGCCACTGCACCAATTACCGAGGACATGGGGAGGGTGCAGGACGGTTGATTTCTTCCTTTGACAAACGTCTGGTACTAAGATTCCCCTTCACAGATCTACTACTTAGCTGCCAGGTTTTAACTATTTCATTTTCCAAAATGTTACATATCAGAAGCCACAGAGAGCACACAATTAGAGAAACTTCTCAAGAAGGTAATATGATTCTCTGTGATATTCCAGTAAAGTGTTGTCTACTTCACCCCCAGAAAAGAACTAAAAAATACAGTAGTAGAGAGGCAATCTCATTTTTACAGGCTGCCTTCAAAATGGTTTAGTGCTTTTGTTCAAATGGAGTTTTACCTAAAAAACAGATCAATTCATATAATAGTTCATGTAATGAGAAAAGCTAATAGCAGCTGTCAGTTCACAAGATCTACAACTGACAATTATGGGAGGGGCTGTGTCACTGAAATACTAGAAAAGCATTGCTTACACTATTATTATTGGCTACTATTATTGCACAGAAACATGTACACACACTTTCATTATTCATTACCCACAGTCCCATGCTGCATGACTTGGAATATTCGGCTATAATAATGCTTCATGACTGCCCTAGTCTTGAAAAGGTCAAGCTTCATTACTGATTGCTCTTTATGTTCACTGCTTACATTGGCTCAGAGCGCCCCAAGTCCCAACAGTAAATATGCAGTATACAACTCTCCTTGTGCTCCAGTAATCAGACCTAACTGCAACCTGCAGAACCATCAACCACTACCACAATATTACCAAGAAAATTTCATCTAAGTACTTGTCAGAAATAAAACACAAACCAAGGTAATGCATTTACACTGAAAATAACTACGAAAACATGTAAGGAACTGGCCAGCTTTGTGGTGGAAAGCACACACAACATACACACAGTTCTGCAATCTTCCCCAAAACTCCCAAAGTCCCACAGCTGACTGTGGAAAAATTCAGTAAGTGACAAACCAACCCACTAACTTTATTTATTTCAAATGTTACTTAATAAACGGTCTATATGAGGTGGTCTGCAGTCTTTCAAATTATTATTCTTGGTAATAAGGAAAACTAACACTTTTACTGAATAAAGTCTCAGTGTCTAGGGGAGAATTTCAAGACTGCACTCCTAAAAAAAGAAAGTACATTTTGCTCACCTCTGCCCCATCTCTACCGATGCAACTGTGTGTACACTATAGACACTAATAACTCCATGGCAAAAGACACTACCCTTATTTATAAACACAAGATGCCAAACACACATCTAAATTTACTAGTTGTGTTAAAAAGCAATACTTGAGTCACTTTATAAATACTTTTAATCAGTGAAAACCAGCTATTAATTGCAAACCTAATGTATTGTAGACTGAGACACTTCTATAAACTCAAGAACTCTCCAAGGAACATACTGGGATTAAATAATAGTCTTATAGTCATTAAAGGCTCTTTGCTTCTCCATGCATTGGGTTTTCTTGCACTAACTGGTATTTTATTACACATCAGTTGTCCTAGGCAATTGATTATCTATCATGATCAAGGGAGGTGAAGAAGGGTTGTTTGACTACAGCTATTAAAGATCCATAGGATTTGTTAAAAAGGGAATAATTACTCCATTGCTTTTTTATTTTCTCTTTGCTTTCACTTCCTCGATTATAAGAAAGTCCACTTTCATCAGGGATCACAGGCTCAAGCCAGGATCTCCTGCAGGTTACTTCGCTGACTAAGGTGTGCCAGACTGAATTCTCCAAGAACAACCACCCCACCCCCACCAAAGTGGTTGTTTTGTCAGCCTTGGGATCATAAATGTTTACTTACAATCAATATGTTAATTATGAAACAAAACCCATAATACTAATAATTTAAAGTTGGTTTTTTTTTAAAAAACAAACCACAATAAAACCCACCTCTTTTATTATCAGGCAATATAAACTCAACTGAGAAACTGCAGCTAATGCGCTTGAAAGGATCTCCGTGAAAGGTAACAGGCACGAAGTCAAGGCTAACACAAAAACTGGGGTTACTTGTACTGGATGGTTTGATCCATAACCTTTGCAAGTCCTGTTCCAGCAAAGACATACATAGATTCTAGATGCTAAAATAATTTCCCACATGTACTATGGGTAAAGGATTCAAGAACAACACAAAAGTCAAATATTTACCTCTGTCCTCTGTAAGCACAACAACTTCTCGGTATTTGCATTGCATACAGAATTTATGTATCAGCGTGAAAACAAACTAAATTAATGCGGAAAATAAATTCAGAGTAGGCAAAATATTCTATAAATCCTGTTCATAGAGAGTTAACTCAGTATAAACTCATCAAGCAAAAGGAAAAATCATCCCGTGACAGTCTTCAAGAAAGGACTTCACCGTTTTCCTATGCAAGATCTGCCACCGTGAACTTTGAACGCTGAAACCCGTGTTTTAAGTGCTCAGTAAAATGCCCGAGTTCCTCCATTATTTGCACCACAGTTTATTTGTTCAATGACAAAGATGATCATAGCTTGGCAAAGCATGCTCAGTTCATTATTCTGCCAAATTTGGGCTTTATTTAAGAAAATCAGACCCAGAAGACATAGTAATGTTGGAATTGACTACAGGCATCTTAGTCTCCAGAAAAGGGAAATTATTCTCTATGAGCAGAATAATAGCCCTTTCTTATCCTTAGATCTCAAGCCATTATACTAACAGGTAATTATTATCATCACTACCATTTTACACATGCGGCATGTAGATGAGTGAAGCAACCTGCCACGTGGCAGAGCCAGGAACAGAAGAATGGTGCTTGAAACCAAGCTTGGTAACATCATCTTCAAGGTTTTAACAAACACACAACCCATTCCTTTCTAAATCATGTGCGGTCTGTGGAGTCGAGTCAAGTCCTTGAAAGAGTGAATATTCCAGACATACCGACAAAATAAACAGCCTTACAACCCAAACATCCAGCACAATTAGACTAAATTGTTGATCATTCCAACAGCCCGAAAAGAATAGATGATGAAGAAACATCTGTGTAAATTAAAAAGGATACTTATAGCCAGAGGAGCCTTACTTGAGATTTCAGGATGCACTATAAACACTCAAAGCAGTACTCCTATAGTTTGTGCTAACTTTGAGACAGCTGTTATGCATTCATATTTTGTCGATGTCGTTTACTGTTGCTATTCAGATTTACAGTAACGTAGCAAATGCTTTTAGTATAAATAATCTTTTTGAAAAGCAAATGTTTTTGCCCATATTCAATGTGAACAGCTGGAATGACGGAATGCACAGATAACGTGGGAAGTGAAAGAGGGCCAAGTAGGTATTATTATTTCTACTACATAGCTGAGGTGCTTTGGAATTCGTCTTTAAAACAAACAACAGCAAAAATCCAAACTCCAAAAACTCTGATTCTCCTATCACTTCTGCTCCTTCCCAAATACGAACAACTTTATTTCACAAAGCACCTATTATAGAAAACATTCGGGGCACAGTCTTCCAACCTGTGGAAGAATCTTTACAGAAGATGACAGGACTGGTACATGCACACTGACATTGCATGGACACGCCATCTTTGCATGCAAGATCATTCATTGGATGGAATTCTCCTGCTTAAGTTTATCCACGAAACCTCTATAGTCCTCTATTTAGAACACTTTTCTGCTCTCATACCTAATATGATTTCAGGTAAACTGGAAGACTGTACTGGGTGAAAGGAGTTGATATGGTTTACATTTATATGTGTATATTTAGTATTGTGAGAAACCAATCAGGTTGCAAAACAGCTATCTTGACTACTGCTACACCTACGCATTACCTTTGTCCTCCTCTGAAGAGTCTCATTCATTTGCTTCATTTTCTGCTAAATTAGGTTTCAAGAAGTAAGGAAGTAAATGCCTGTCTATGCCTTTATAGAGCACAAAGCACAGAAGGTCATGATTCTGGTATCCAGCTTCTACTACAGTACAAATAATAATGAATCCGGTCTTGGTATTACTGTGAAATGGAGCCTAGAATCACAACATAAGATCAGAAAGGAACATACGACTACTAGCATAGAAAGAAACAAATGTCAGCAAATGAATGCTAAGGCAATGTCAATGGACCCATTCCAGATACAGAATTGTCATAGAAAATCAAACCTGAAATTGGGAGGGAAAAAATAAACCGTTCACTTGCACAGATTATCCTCCTTAACCACAAATACTCAGAAGTGTGAGAGGATTCAGCATAAATTCAATTCTTTCAATTGTCTATCCAACATCCTAGTTTGACATAAACCTGGAGTAATTCCAAATTGTTGTTGGGAAGAAAGAGAAAAAAAAATAATTAAAATGACTAGCTGAAACTCTTAAAAGTAACAAATTAAACTGACGCAATAGGAAGACATTTCTTCTCTCGGGTCTTTACAGAATGAAGCTTAATCTGGATGAGAAACTGCTTAAACTTAAGCTAAAATTCTGGGCGTTTTTTTCCTTTCTGAGGTCAAAACTGTCTATTTAACAAGGTCTCTTTGTTAATTATATATGCATATGCAGTTTACAAACTGAGTCAAGAGAGACATTTTGTGCCATTTTTGATAACAGTTCAGCAAAGACTTAAACACCTATTTAGCACTCCATCTATGAGTCAACACTTCAGCAACTGACTCTCTAAACTGCTGTTTTTTTCCTATGGCAACCACCATAATCACTTAAATGAAAACATTCTTTAAAAGGGGGGGGAGTGGGATTAAATCTTTGCCAGCTCAGTTTCTTCTATGATCAAATTAAAAATAAAAAAATCATAGTTACTAGATGGTGCACAGTTGTCTGAAGATTCTCCTACAGGTCATACAGAAATGCCTGGAGAGGAAGTAAGAGACAGAAGGCTGGGAAAGGATAAAATCTATCTCAACTTATGTTCTCTATAATCTCTTCTTTTTTCATACCAGCAGTGGCTCAGAATGCTGATGCATGTGTCTTTTAAAAGTTAACATTTAACAGAGATTTCAGGTCTACCAAATTCCAAGAAATAAAAATAAACTCTTGCCCTGCTTTGGCTGCCAGCTGAGGCCAATGTTTACTGAGGGGAGTGCTAGGAACCAAGGAGATTTTAGGGTGGAAGAGTTCCAGCAGACTTGCTGGCCTGTGCCCACCTACCACATACACAATTTCCAAGCAAGCAGCTTGGACCCACTGCTGCTTTTCTCTGCACATGCATGCCTCCTTATCAAACTTTTTCAGCTACACATTATTAGTGGAGTTATTACAGATAATCTTATTTCTTGTGGTCGTATACAAGGGTAAACTGAATAGCCTCCCTAGTGTGCTAGGCACTATTCAGATTCAACACCTCAGTCCCAAACACACCACCACCGGAGCATATTCTTCAGTGTGCGATGGCACAAGATCATTATGCCTTCATCTGATAGTCCAGGGCTAGGCTGTTGAAATAAGGAGGATTACAACACAAGTGTCTCACCCTCCAGATCATGTTGCAATTAAGATATTTGAAACTGCCTTTCCTGCAGTGAGTGTCTGAACTGTCAAAATAAAAGGGCAAATGTGGTTAAGTTTACTAAGTGCTCTAGGCTTTGTTCTAAAACCACCTACTATAGGAGAAAATCCTCATTTCCTAGGCTCTTTTCAATGCTGACCTTTGGTCTGCAGCTAAAATGCTCTTCAAAGTGACACTGTTCAAAAATATCAGGACATCCTACAGGACATCAGGACATCCAACAGGAATAGCCAGATTCTAAATTAGGCACGCATGAACAATTCGAAACAACTTTAACAATAATAAAATCCCATGCAAGCTAGTCCATCTTTTTCTTACCACAAAATTACTTTCCATTGTCAGCCAGACAGGTGATGATGTCTGTACCTTGTCCTGTACTTTCACCTGTCTTATCCCCAGGTAAAAATACCAGCATACAAGAGGCAGATGCAACGTTGTTTGAAAAGAAAATTATCTCCATTTAGTAAAAAAGAAAAGATACACTGGACTGCCTGAAGCAAGCATACATTTATCTTGAGATTGTCTTTAATGTGCAAGATTCTGATGGGTTTCTTCTCTTTTTTTAAAAAACCTTTTCTCTGTAAAAACAATATATAAAAGAGCATGCTTTTTGAATATTTCTGAGAATATTATCTACCTGTAAAAGCAATTACACTGAGCCCTAAGGTGCAAATAATTATGCCTACAGAGTACAGAATTTGTTCCTTGATTTGCCTCGATTTCTAATGTAATATGTGGAAGCAAGAAAAGCCCAAAATGTGACACACTTATCAGCACAGGGAAGTTTACACAATCCAGAACTAATCATTTCTTTTAAAGGCAAAAATCCCAAAGTTCTATGACTCAGCACTTCTGAGGGAGTTACCTTTAGGTCTTAAAAAGAGAGAATATTCCTTATTATGAGGAACAACTGAATATTCTACCGTGAGAAACTGCACTGATGGGTTTTTTTCCTTCAGCCTGTATACGTCCTTTGACTATTTCTGAAGGCAATAAATCCAAAACTCAGCAGGGGCATGGGGGGAACACAGAAATTCTGCCTGGTTTCCACACAAACCATAAATTGCTCCCAGCTTCCCTGAAACCCAGCTCCAGGTCTGGTCAGAAAACAAGTTTCCAAATCTCAATGACCTCAGTCCAAGTTTGAATTATTATAACAACACCTGAAGACCTTAGAATTTCCTTCTAGTTTGAGGTCTGGGACACTGCAGAGAGAGAACACCAGCTCTTGTTTAGGACTGCTTCGGTTTCTGTCACGAGTGAAACGGGGGGGGGGGGGGGGGGGGGGGCCTCACCTCTAGTTATGCAGCAACCCAAAGCTACAAAATGGAGGATCGAATCCTGCAGGACTGCAGGATTCCCACTGAATACAGAAAACATGTAAAGAGTTTACAAGGACAGGTTAGTATCAACAGCTGACTGGAGTTCTTCTGTCTTAATAAGACTAGAGATGCAAACAGTTTTGGAAATCATCCAAAAAACCAACTATGAAGTAATATATTTAAAAATTGACATCTCTCAAGAGGATGGAGGCCAGAGTATTAATCTGAGGACAGATGATTTCTTCCTGATTTGTTTTGGTTCCTTCTGCATCCCGATCAGAACACATAATGCCTCGCCACTTTACAGGAAGCTACAACTCCCTGGAGTCAAGATCTTCAGAGACGTCTTCTATACCAGGCAGATGTAGAGCAAGATGATAAAACCCATTCACGTCCATTAACAGAAAAGTTGCAGGGGCTTTTATCTGATGCCAGAGGTTGCTACTGGAAGACTTGAAATACACCTACTGAAACGTAACTTACAATGTAGATGGAATAAGAGGGGTAGCAGTTTGAAACTACTCCTAAAAGAGTGGGGCACAGAGCTTGCCGAGATTGACTTAAAAATCTAAGAAAGGCAAGGGAGGGTTTGGAACCACTTGCACGAAACACTTGCTCCATTCATCTCTAATTCTGCAGATCATCCAGAGGCTTTGACAGAAATACAACCTAAAGCACCTCTGTGATCTACCACGGGTGAACCTTAATCTGTTTCCCACATCACTGGACATACCAGCTGGGTTCTGCTATCAACTAAATTGGCTTCAGGGTCAGAAACCACCCCTGCTGAAAGCACACCTCTGTTAAAGATACATCAGTTTGACTTTGCAAGCCTGGGAAGTCAAAAACCACCACGTACAATTAAAAAATGGGGGGAGAAGGGTGAAATCAAGATTTCGCCTTCAGAGCACACGAGGATCACATTTCTTCCCTACCCCACGCTCCCCTCACCCCACCCCCCTTCCTTCTTCTCCTTTTTTAATACTCTTCCAGGTCTGGCAACCACTATGTTTTTTTTTCCTCCATAGAAACCGACATAACAGCAAGTTTGAGCCAGCCTCCAGCTCCACAAACACAGCCTGGCCCAAGGCAGACTCAAGAGAAACACGGAGACATGGAAAGAAATGTCCAGGATACCCACAGGCTGCCAAGCACATCTGATCCTTCAAGGTATTGTTCTAAACTACTCAGGATAAAGGCAACAGTTCCATCTATCTAGTACCGAGAGGCCTATCCAGCAAAGCAACAGAATGTTGTGCCCTCTACTCCACACCATAGATACAACAAAAGTTTTGCTAACTTCTTGCTTTTAATCTGCCTCCTTTTTTTTTTTCTCCAGCAGTTAGCAGGAGAATGAACACTTAGAAAAGGAGAGGGATCAGACATCCGCAGGAAAATTGTACCAGGCTCCGAGGGTCTTCTAGAACACTAACCAGACTGCATAATCCTAAGACCCTTGAACGAAAACCTAAGAGCTCATTCGCATTTCTTTGCAAATAGTATTGGCACAAAAACAGGACCTAAATACATTCTGTTCCCTATTAAAAAGACATCTGTGACATGGGATAAATACAAAGACAACTCTCAAAAAGGTTATGCTGGTTTCCAAAGAGAAATAAAACTAGTGGCAATGGTAGAGCAGCGAAGACTTCCAGGGTAAAGCTGGTCTAAAAGAAGTAACATTCCTTCTCCCAAACTCTATTCCACACGACAATCCTTCTGAGAAACCACTAATTCACAGGTTTTATCTCTCCTGGACATGAGCGCTAACGCGACCAAACCAAAATCACCACTGCCTTGGGGGAGCATCTACAGAGATCCATCCATCCATCCATCCATCCATGAGCCACATCTTCAGTCCTTTGGACTTCTGTGTCTTCCCACCTACAGCAAAAAAGCCCATGTTTCTGGAAAGAGATTAGCAATGCCAGCAGCTCCAGAATACTATTTTGTACAGTGGTGAGCTAGTAAGGTTAATTTATTCTTCCTCTCCGAAAGGGCAGGACTGCCCAAATGAAATGGCCTTGAGAAGCCCTGGAAATTTCCCTAGAACAGACTGACTCCCTCTACTGTGTAAAAAACCTACTGTTCATCCAGTTAGGTTCACGTAACACTCTTGACATGCTTGCTCTTGCAAATGGGATGTTTCTTTGAAGTTTTTTGTACTAACAAGCGATGAAATGGGCCTGCTGCTGACTGGCACTGCCCTTGCTCTGGAAGATGCTTACACAGCTCTGAAGGTTCTATCTGGACTCCAACCGCACTGTGGGCCAACCCAAACATGGTAAATATTTATCTCTTATAGTAAAAATTATCTTTTCCTTTCTCACTTTCCCTTAGAGTATGGAGGTGAACTTAATGAGAGAGGTCAAAGGTTTTAATGTGTATTGTACTCTTCTGACACAAGCACAGTATCTTATTTTGGAACTCTTACTGCCTCAAGTCATCTTGAGATTAAGAACAATTTTGCAATTAAAAGAAAAATAATTGTTTCATCACCTTTCACATAATCATACACTTTTGCTATTCTTCTTCTAGCTTCATCAATCTCCATGTGCCAATAAAAATAACAGCTCACCCCAAAATTGAGACAATATGTCAGAAAACTGAAAACAAAGTAAAACTAAGTCTTTTTGGCTATCTGCTGCTCCATTTTAGCTCTTCAGTGCTCACTGGCCCATGGTGAATTTCACAGCATATCCCACTAGACATCAGCACTCCACTGCCTTTGAAGCATTTCTGAAGCACCACTGTCAGAGCCTGTACACAGCATGACACATGCTGCCCCAGCCTTTCACAAATCTCTTTAAGCCAAGTATCAAAAAGGACACTGTAAATCACCAACTGACCTTAAATTGTTGGTTTATTTGGGTCACATCCTTCTAATACGGCTTACAGTAAGTCAACGGTTGCAGCTAACAAATAATAGAGGCAGAAGACTTCACACCTTAAACACAAAATATTATGAGCAGAAGCCAAGGATGCCCAGGAGGACACCTGAAATAGTCCACTGTCTTCAGACTAATAAACAATACTGTGAATCGGGACTCTGGAGTTCTTTTTCCACCCTGATGTATAAGGACAGATCCTTGAACCTATCTAGCATGTTCTCATGCTTATACAAAATAAGCATAACAATATTACAAAACAGTACCTATCACAGATAATTAAGGACAAATTCAAACACGACAGAAAAAATAATGCGCACAGCATTGCACTAAAAAAGCAGGAGTTTGTCTAGACAATTTATAATATTGCAGCGTACGTCATTCATGTATGACTTTGCAGACATCAAAACGCATAAAACAGAAGTTTTTAACTGACCTTCTGCAGTTGGAGAAACAGACATAAGAGGACACAATAATTTGCCACAAAGCGCCAGTACAACTAAGAACAAAACCCAATTCTTCTAAAATTCTGTTCTGCGCCCTAACCCACCGTACAGAATGAGAACAGCTCAGCTATGTGTCAAAAGCCACGTGTAGCTATTAGACAGTTCTCCTTTATCTAAGCAACAAGGATTTATGCTTGCAAGAGCAAAAGACTGTTTCCAATGTTAAAATGAAGTTCTGAGTGGAGAGACTGTGAGAAAATACCTTGCTGGACACTGATTTGCTCCATTACTGTACAGCATTTCACTCAAAAATCTCATACAACAGACTGATGCAAGAGAGGAGAACAACAAAGAAGTAAGAAATGGAAGAAATTATTTATCACAGTTTAGGGGTTTCTGTAGTATGTTTTGTTTGCCTTTCAACACAAGAAGCCTCAAACCTTTGAAGAAAAAGATTTCCAAAAGGTCAGACTAAGTGAACTCCCAGCCTTGCACTATTACAAATACTCTTCTGCAATGTTAGGTAAGAAAAACAGCATAGCTACAGAGTATGGAAATGCCAAGTGAAAACAAATCCTGCTATCAAAAGAGGCAGGCTCAAAGCTCCCTTGCTTCTCTTTCCCTCCCAATCTGCAGGAAACACTAGCCTCCCTTGCGCACTCACTGGCCTCCCTTGTGCACTCAGAAAGCAGTAAGGGACAACAGAACAGGCCACAGAAGGCTTGCGAGTCCAGAGCTAAAGGAATCCTGCTTTTTGGAGAGAAGACGAAAAAGGGCAGAGACTGCTCACAGCCAACGACATTACCCCTGCAGGCTGTGAAAACAGCATGTGCAGGACAAGTTTGGCGACTCCTGGCTTTTGTGGGGTCCCTCAGGGCAAATGGTGATTCAACCCTGGGAAGAAGGAAGTTCCAACACTCCCTCCCCTCTCCTCTCTAAGGATAGAGGGACAGAAGGCTGTAGAGCACCACCAGAGAAGCTGGCATTAGACTAGACCCCATCTGCTCTTCCATGCTGTCAGAGAAAGAATACGGTTATGTGGTAAATGCAGCAACTGCAGATTTGGGGAGAAAAAGCGCTGGGACTAACAGCTGGATTCTGTGAGATGCTACACACCATGCCCGTAACTTAGCGAGGCCTCCAGCACACAGTTAAAACACGACGCTTGTTTCTGATGGCAGTTAGAACACTCACATGCACGAAGATGCTGCTTGTGCAGGTGACTGATTCAACTTCCCTGTTGGTGGGGTGACCTGAAACTTTGTGCCAGGGCATTAACCATGATCCACTGTGTAAAGCAGAGATGCAGACTCACTCAAATGCAGAGAATTAAAAGACTGGACTCTCCATTCCCCCCATGCATTTCCTCAGGACATTCTGCTACCTCTGCGCACTCCTTTTAACCTTAACAAATGCAAAGAGAAGAAGAATCAAACAACTCTTATTTTTCAGTTAAGTCATATTGGAGATTCCCGTCAATGTACTGCCATGTGACTTCCAGAAAGTCATCTTTGATTTACCCTAGCTCAAGAGAGATTGGGATCAATCCAGCTGAGCTAAACTCCAGCTCTCATTCTGTAACTTCACCAGTATATCATCTCAGCATCACAAGAAAGAGCTCCTCCTGCACCCTCATCATCCTGCTTCCGTTCTTCCTCTTGCCTGCTGCAGTTCCTCTGTGACCCTCGCAGAGTCACGCATTTGGTTCGAGTCCAGAATGCAACTGCACTAGCAATAAACAACTTTTCTCAGAATTTTATTCCCAACCCCCCCTTCCCCATCCTATGTATTTTGTCTGAGGCTGTGGTTCAAAACACCCAGACAGAATTATTGCAACCCATCTTTTTTACACACTGTGCAGACTGGCTCCTCAGCATGATGCATTTTTAATAGGTTTTCTAAATGCAGACAACCAGGCTGCTAATAACAATCTCCCCCCCCCCCCTTTCTTTCCTCCTCCTTCTAATTTTTTTTTTTCCACACGCTGCAGAGCTTTGACATCTCACTGCACCTTACTCAAAGGAACACAGTTTATATGGGAAACAATTGCAAAATACACAGCACTCGAACTGTTAAGACTGTAACATTCACCATCAGAAAGATTCTAGTGCTTGCTTGCCCCTTCTGTAAGGTCCACCACAAATTTTACTCTCACAAGCCACAAAAAGATTACTATTTGAACATGAATTGAACAAAAGATTCCAGGATGCTGGGCACTGAACCAACGAGAGAGAGAGAAACTCCAAATTTAGCATGCCACAGGCAAAGCCCATCTCCTCCTGCAACACTTAAGACAATTTGGGGAGAACTCCTCCTTCTTGTTGGACTGAGATGAAGGAAAGAAATCAAGCTATCTGGTTAGAACACTTTTTATCTCCTGTCCTATCTACATCTCTCCCATTTCTTTACTTTGCAACTAACCCCTCTGCTTCCTTGGTACCTTGTAAATTATAAGGCTATCCTTGTACTGATCAACCCATATTTACCTGAAAAAGGGCTGATCCTGCATTGCAATGTATTGCTTTAACATATGCCCCAGGTGTGATAGGCAAGTTACTAAATAATAACACGGAATAGAAGGATGGAAGGCAGTAAGCAGGAGGTTCTGGCACTGCACATGGGTGGGTGGGTGGATAGATAAACAAAAGATGGATAGGCAGGTAGACACTCCTTGCTATGAAAGAAAAAAGCGTCACCCTTCTTAAGCTTTCCTAAACCGATTGCACTTTCAACCTTTAAAAGCAAAGCCACAGTTTAGCTTCACTTTTGCTGAAAAAAAATATGCATATAAATAAAAACCAGGAGCATTGATGTCACTAACTTCTTTTCCCCCTGCTTTTCCAAAAACGGAACTTTAAAAATGGGCCAAAATTCAGCAGAAAAGGCTCTACTGTCTCCAGAGCTAAAATGTACCAGTTTGACTTGGCAGCTGAACAACTTTCCACTGATTTGATGCTTTCCCCCTCCTCGAATTCTCCCATCCAAATGCAGCTGGAAATGTCGTTAGAGAAAAGAAGAGGCATTTCCTGTGCGGTTCCCCCTTCCCCCACCACATTCTTGGCACAAAAGGCAAGGGAAAAGCTAGAGAGACAGAGTGTGCATAAGAGGGAGAAAAGAGAGGCAGTGTGCAGGGATTTCTGGCTACTCACCAGAAAACGTACAACAGGAATTGCACAACTCAAAAGCGACAATTTACCCCCTTTCTCCAAGGCTCTGAAACCAAGTTGAAGAAGCGCTTGGTTCAGTATGGAATAGTGGTCGGAGACATGAGGATGGCACCACATCCTGGAAAGGATACTTTCCAGATACGTAGGGTCCGTAGAGGAGAGATCAAGGATACTTCCCATAACCAGCCACACAGAGCTTAGTTATTTACACCTTAAATCCAGCTGCATTAAAATCCTTCAGTGCTCCAAAAGTATAACAAATAATGCCGGGGGAGGGCAACAACACGACACACAGCGGAAAAAAGGCTTGTTATAATGCTATCGTCTTTGACCATATTTGATCGACTTTTTTTAATATCCTTGGTTTGACATTTGAAAAACTGACCAAAGAGCACACATTTTGAAAAAGGCAACAACCAAGGCTTTTCATAGGACAAGCTTCCAGCATCCTGTTTTTCAGAACGTGTGTATTCAGCACTTTGTGAAAATTAAATCCCTCTAAGGTATCCAAATCCAAGCACTCAAAGGGGCTGGCACTTCTAAAAACAGTCTGAAGAACCCCCAATGTTTCGTGACACTGGCTGCCGCCCAGTCATTTTGCACTGTTGTACACTGCAGAACGCAGCCATTGTCCCAGCTCCAGAATTCATGATGCCACTCCCAAACTGCTTGTAACATTCAGTGTTCTTTGTGAAAATGATCCTACAGCAAAAGTCCTAAGCTGGGGTATTGCAAGCTGACTTCCCCTGGTTTCACTTAGTCACTCTTCTCCAGAATGGATCAAAGCCTCCACAAAGGTTGAGTCAATTTAAACATTCAGTTTGCTTCTTGAGCTGTGAATTAAATGCATTCTTTGGTGGCTGGGTAGGGGTGGGTGACTCAGTCTGTATAAACATTAACTGACTCTAAAGCTAATGGAAAAAAGAAATATGGAAAGGAGAAAAACAGAATGCTACGTAACTTCTTGTTTCAGCTGGCAGCAAAACCAGATTAGGTTGGTGCACAACAGCTTGCATGGACTCTGTACCATTTAGTCTATTTTTTTCTAGGTAACAAGTACACCTCTACCTTTAAGGTTCTTTAAGTCTCAGCCTGAAATTCACATCCATGCAGGGGAAGGGAACATATAAAGGGTGCGGCCTAATTACTTCCTTCTTTGTTCTGCAATCAAATAACAGTACTAGGCTATCTATACCCGTGCTTCCTCCTTGGCAGAGGGGAAGAATTCTCAGTTCACTGACAAGACCTTGCTCTCTCTGAAAACTTTCATTGATCCCATTCTTCCGGTACGAACATTGCAAAAGTTTTTACATATCTCAAACACCAGCACAGTGCTACAAACACATGCATATACAAGCAATTCTTATCCCAAAAAGTTTACAATCCAAAGAAGGGGAAAAGAAAGGCCCCTTTTTACAGTCTGGATTAACACGATTTGGATCATGCTTACAGAGGATTTATGTGGCAAAGGAATTAAATTTACATATCCTTAGTCCCAGCTTCAACTGGAGTGACTGCAAGACTCTTCACTATACTCTAGTATCACATGCACCACACTGAAAATTGTATCTAGATACCAGCAAGAGACACACAATACAAGCACCGTGTACGGGCCACTTGCAACACTCAAGACACACTGCCTGCCTGCCTCTGTCTGTTCAGAAAAAGAGATGTTCTACCTGGAGCTGGACTGTCCCTTAAATATGAAAAAAAGGCAAAGAAACAGATACTGTATTGACTTGCTAAACTGGTCCCGACACCTCTGTAAACACTATCCCGCTCCTTCGAGGGCACTAACCTTTTCTTATCTGTAAATGGCTGCACTACTCAGAGACGCAATGATAATATGCACTTGGCAGGCGGCATCAGGAACTGTTTAATGCTGTTTGACTTCAGGATGATTTAGAGGGTCAGCTCCTGCCGTTCTATTCCGCTACTGCACTTCACTATCATCTCTGTATTCCATTAGAGTGGGGGAGAGGTGGTCCTCAGGAAATCAGCTACACTTGAAAACAGCTGTTAATTTTCCCATTTGTGTGCTTGGAAACTGGTGACGGACTGTGCAGTGCATTCTAAATTGCATTAAAACCTCCTTACAGCAGCATAAAGGAGCCTCAAAGTAAACAAAAAGGCCCTGTAAGAATAGATTTTATACAAATGGTTTCTGTAATGGGTCAAGTTCTGCTTCAGCCCAACCACAGGTGTAACAATGCACTGTGTGTTTGCACACTTCAAGGATACGTCTATACCCAGAAACAATAAGACAAAGCAGCCTCGGGGCTGCTCTAAAGTTCTAACTGACTGAGAAAGCTTACCTTGGAACGACTACTAAGGATACTGCTTGTGCGTGTCCACTTTTCCACATATGCAGACATCTGAGCCCTCATATCCACCATCTTCTGAATACTTACAATCTTTTAAAATAAATTCAGAACTGAGAGGTGAGAGGCAAAAGCTACGAGCCAGATTATTGAGGGAGAACTAAACAAGGGTCATCGTGGCCTCTTCCTTCCTCCACTAAATCACCCAGTGTCCCAAACACTGGCAACTGGGCACTGTATGTAAAGAACAGTGCACATATTCCTTCATATAAGTAGTACAAACTATAGGAAAGCTCAGTAAGGCCTGCTTCCTGCATTTTTCTGACATCTCATGTAGGCATGCATTAAAGACAATGCAAAGCCTCGCAGAGTATAAGGTAAAAGACAATTTCATATATTGCTGTAAATAACAAAGTAACCATTAGAGCCCTATATATAGGGAAGGAACATTCTGGAACCAAAGCAAAAGCAATTCATTCTCATTAAATTGAGGTGGTTTTCTTATCTCCCCCTTCCACAGATTCTCCCCAGTGCTGCAGCATAGCTCCGTTTCTCAAAGCATGCATATAGGGCATACAGGCAATAAGAACAGCATTTATCTATAGTTTGCTATTTTTCTAGAAAAGGAAGTGAAAATGCAGTAACATAGAAAGAAGCTTAAATTAACGGTGCAAATCAGCAAGAGCTACACCACACTGTCTGGGTGTCTCTTGTGGCCCCAGCACGCAGTATTATCAAGCAAACTCTTTGCAGACAGTCTTAGTCATGTCAAGACCATGTAAGCAACTTTTTTCCTCCAGATGTCCTTCTCCCTTTTCCTGCATGTTCAGAGGGAGGTGTCCATCCACTAACCACCAACCAGGTGCTGAAATGAAATCCAGAGCTCCATTGCACAGCAAAAGAAAAATATTATGATGGAAAAAACACTCCTCTGAAATAACTGAGAAGCATCTCCTAACATGTCAGAGAAATTCTGGTCTCTGAGAACTTGGAATAGTTTAGACCTGCATATTTTCAGTGGCAGAAATGGATGGAGAACACTTCAGAAAGCTGCTGTGGGACAGTAAGGAATTGTAGGCCTCACTCAGAACTGGAAAGCTTGCTCACTTCACAGCACGATACTGACGCGAATCTTGACGTTACCAAGAATTAATATGAGCCATACCAGCTATGCCTGTAACTCAGGGCCCATCTGCGCAAGTCCTCATTTCAAGTGTTCTGAGCCTTTAACTCCAGCTTACTGTCCAGTGTACATGTGTAAAAGAGAGAGAGAAATGATCTGTAAGGACAAAACTGCTGGAACAGATTGTTCTACATCCACTGCACTAGGAGTGAGGGGGTTTTCCCTGTATGTCAATCCAGTGAATGCCCTTGAGCTGTTCCCCTGCCTCAGTTTTCCTAGAGGAGAAACAGGGATAATAGCGACCTGCCATTATAAAACACTGATCTGTGCAATTTATAAGGCTTTAAAATTATTACTAACAACTTAATTTTTGAACTCATTTCAGAGTCTGACATTGCACCGTTTATGAAGTCACTTTTGAGTAATGAAGCACATGGGGAATGTTCATAACTTACCCCAACGTGAGTGTGGTGTAAGTGTTTCAAACAAATGCTCAGCTCACAAAACAGATCCACACAGGTTCATTGTCTTACTACAACTACAGCTTTTTCCTTCCAAAGTTGCTAGTCTTTACCACGGCTACCAATGTGGTTAGATTAAGTTAAGAAACCGTGGTTAAATATTTGTGGTCATAGTAAGTAAGTGAAAAAAGGTGGTTGAACTCAGTAGAGGTGGGGGTGAACACAGACAAGGAGGAATGAAACCTGTTAAGTATCAGCTTCTCAAACCTTCTTTACACGAGCAGCCGTGCTCACTTTGTTCTGGGAAAAATGAGGCAAAACACCCTCCTTTTTATTGGCAAATCTCAGTGGTGATAACCAGATGTGCTGGAATTTACCAAGCAGTGACATCCACATGCAAATAAACACTTCAGTTTTGTCAGGATGTTTATCCCTGGTGTGTGGATATTACTGCCAACTACACTTGGATACTCCCAGCTGTTATCACCATTATTTTGCGTTACAAAACTAGAAGGATGGAAAAACTTCCGAAACGCTAGTCCAGTATCAAATGGCAACGGAGCTTTCTTCATGTGTGAATTGCCACACATTTTACACCCAGTTACTGAGATTACTGGGCCCAGGTGGACAAGAAGCTGTACTGTGTCTTCACAAAAAGTGACAGGCTATGGTACTTTGGCCAGTCACCGCCCCTTGATGACTGACAAGTCTGACATGAACCAGCCTGGCTTCTATCTGAGCTGCTCTTTCGAAGTCCCTTTTGTTTCCCCACAACACTTTGCATACTCACTGTCTGTCTCCGCTTCCTCCTGCTTACCCTGCGGTCGGTGTGGGGAGCCAAGGGACTAGGGCCAATTAAATGTGGGAGCAGGTGGCAGCCAGGTGGAATTATGGGAAGGAGATATGAAATTTCCTCTATTCTTGAGGATCTGCTCTCTCTGCACTGAGATCATACTTACAAAACAGGTGCTGCTGCACCATATGTCTCAGAGAAAGTCACACTAAGCAAATTCTATCTCGCAACAGAAGAATCCCTCTTTTTTTTTTTTTTTTTTTTTTTTTTTTTTTTGGATCCCTCAGGTATCAAAACCCTCTGGGGAGACTCTGGGTTGCTTATGTAAAAGGTGCCAGGAGCATAATATGTATTGATGAATCTTACGGTTGAATTTACATGTAACAACATTTAGTCCATTATTCCCTTTCTGTATAAAAGATAAGAACTCAGACACTGTTGTAGCATCATATCAACACAGCATAGAGACACATACAGAGGTCTTCTGACTTTGCTGCTTTTTCATACCATTCAGTGAATGAGTAGAAAAGCAGTCCAAAAAACCTCTCGGACATAACGATGTTACACTTTATTAGGAAGCTGTTAAAGAATTATTGGGGTTGTCAGAAAGGCCTAACAGAAACACTTAAGTCATATGCCTACTGTCCTCTCTTTCACCCCTATTTTTGGCCCTTCCTTTGGAGATGAGTATCTTGCACAAACAAAATTACCTTTGATTGCAACAGCTGAACTTTTGAGAGCAGTGAAAAGAAGCTTGCTGACTACAGGGAGTGGGCTACCACAGACATAAACACAGGAGAGCAGACAAGAAAAACAAGTTGTAATTAAAGCCACTTCTTGATAATCTTCCCTTTTGTATCATGAAGTTCTAATATATGTCTGAAGAGTGTGATACAACTGGCACGGTACACAAGCTGATTCAGTGATTGAGAGCAGGGTGGCAACGTGTGAAAAGCATGATCCTGCAAAGCGCTGAACACCTTCAAATCCAAGAGACCGCACAATGCAGCTATAGCAACAGTTATCTCTTATGACACCAAAAGACGCAGCAGCAAAAATATTCCCGTATTACTTTCAAAGCTCTAGGTGAAAATGCAGGAGTGGTAATACTGCTACAGCACTTCCAGAGGTCCCAGCAAGGGTTCAGGGGATGCCTATGCTGACATCGCTCATACTCATCCCTCCCAGAAAAGCTTACAATTTGACTTAATATTGCTGATAGAAGGTGGAGGAGTCAAGGCGGCTTGGTCAACATCACACAGCTGGTCAGAGGCAAAATTACATGTACCTCCTGAGTCTCCAGCCCAGTGATTTCTATAGCCTGCATCACAGTGTCCCAGAAGAACCAGTAATTCTCAAACAGAATTTAACAGCCCAACTTTTTACATCAAATGTTCTAAGCTTAATTGATGTAATCTGAGAGAAGAATTTAGGGTTATTTTTAGCTAGTAGCTGCCACTGCTGTTTATGTATATATACTAAGTAGAGAGCCATTACCAGTATCATTTTACATTATGTTCACGCATAACTGGACGTATGAACGTTTTTATACATTCGTATATACACACACATTCACACACTCGCTCTCCCCATATTTTATATATGTATTTTTTACATATATGCCTATGTGCAAGGAACCTAAGCGTATAGTGTATCATCCTGCTACTATGTTAAACAATTTCCTTAAAACCAATTACATCAATCTTTAGAGACTTATAATTTGTCGTACCATCAGAAGAGATAAATTAATCTGTAGCATTGTAAAAAAGAGTAAGCACAATAAAAAGAAATTTGCAATTCATGGGTGCAGTGGTTTTCGGGGGGGGGGGGTGAGATTGACAAGGGAAGCTGATGAGATTTCAGTTTTAAACCAAAGGGACCAGCGTGCCCCCTTCCCAGCTCCCTACTGACACCCCCAGCCCTTTTTCCAAGTGCACAGTGCCTGTAAAAATTCCTGCGCGCTATTTGCAGGCAAGGTCACTGTGAAAGGGCATGGCTAGGAGCCAGGGTGTTTTTCAGCCGAGCTGCAGGGAGGGGAGGGGAGGCTCAGGAACTCAATTATAAGTTTCTCTAGTCTAGCCAGGAGGCTGGGAGCCCAGACTGCGGCTGTTCCGTCCTGTGAACGCACGCCCCGTCTGCCCAGCTCGCCGTCGCCGCGCCAGGACTGACGCATTTCGCAGGCATTCTCGAAGCCGCAGCAGGGAGGCCCGGGAAAGAGAGGCTGTTTTCCCTTGATGGCCTGGTAAATCCGTATGTGGTTTTCCGGCATGACATACCGGTATGCGAGATGCATGTCGCGTGTCCTTTAATAGGCATTTGCGCTACATGCAGTGGACGCGAATGTTGCTCTGTGTACGTGTACCTGTAGACATGTTTAAGCAAACGCAATCTTTGGTGGCAAGCCCGCTTAGAAATCTGCAAACCTGACTGTGCATGTGACAGCACAGTCCTGTGCTGTTGGCATTCACTTACCCAGCCTGCAGACATAAGCCACTCCTTTGTCATTCAGAGACAAGCAGGGTCATCCCCAGCGAACAGATCATTAATTCTCTGAAGCCTTATTTGTCTCAATGCAGAGGAGTAACGCACGCGGGCTCAGTAATGCGCACAGTATATTTGAAATACTGTCGAATGTCACCCAAGGGGAACCTTTGCCCTAAAATTGTCACACAATTTCCCTGGCTGGGACTATGTCCAAGGCAAATCCATTCACCAGCACCGCATGACTTCCTCTTATGCCTCCAGGACAGGCAACCCCCTACTAGTGGTTTAAAGAAGCATTCACATGGAAGCAGCTTGCTGCTTTCTGTATTTCTGTGCATGCAAGTGCACGTGTCCACGTGCTCCACCCTAAACATTACCTTGAGCTTCTTTCAGGTTTCTGACCTGAATTCTCAGCCTATGGACTAGCAGCAAAGGCTGTTAGACAGATAGCAAGATTCTAGCACTAAAAACTGCCGCCGTAGTGCCTGGGAACAGAATATTAAAAAAGAGTGTTTGGATCCCATAAACATAATGCCTGCTACTTTTCAAAACACCATGGATGTACAATTCACGTGCAAAGGTTACTCACACTCACTATATTATAAATCCCCCTTCCCCCATGTTGGTTTTCTAGGTACATGTTCTAATTTGAATCAATTTGGCTTATCACCTGGGAAATGAAATGGCATCTTTAATCATCTGCGGACTATTTCATATATAGAACTTTTGAATATGTATCCATATACAGACATTCGCATCCTCCTAAGTATTCACTTTGCTTGCTGAAATATGAGTTTAAAACTTCAAAACAACAGGGTTAATGGACCAGCAGGACCTTCTCTCACCTGAATACTGGGCAGCGATTACATAATTGTACAACAAATCCTCAGCTAACAGACACACAACATAGTCCAGAAAATCCAGAAGCCTGAATTTGCTTTACAATTCGAGGGGCTTTTTTTGCAGACAGATTCCAATCTCACTGAGGCTTGCATTGCTTCCCTGAAGCCAGTGTATACCAGCATATCTGAAATTAGAATCCATTTTCTGAAGTTTTTAAGGTCATGTCACCTTAGATTTTTTTGATAAAGGCTGAGTAGTGCTTGCCCGAGAATAAATTCAGCCAGTCCTTAGAGGCGTTGTTGCACGTCAACTGAAGGAAGTGATTAAAAATTAATGCAAGCTAGGAGAGAGAGAAACCTGAAAGGGTGTGCCTGTAAAATACACTTTCAATCTGTCTCGTCAGCAAAAGAGAAATCAGATTCTTACAATACCAGACTCTTGGGAAGTGGTTGGGGCATGAACTCCGTCTTCTTTTACAGATTCACCTCGAACGGTTAAGAACAAGAAACTCCACATTACCACAAAGATGTTTCTTTCTTACTTTCCGGGTGGGGATGCTGGAAGGTGGGGGAAGGGAGAGTGGGGGTGTGGAGGTACAGCTGTGGGTGGCAATTACAATTACACTGCTGGGATGTGTAATCTCACTAATTCTATAACATATGGGAGTGAGCTGTCCTTGTGCTATTCACTTCTGGCTGGGTTTTTTTATTATTATTATTATTATCATCATTATCATCGTTGTTTAAGATACATCATTAAACAACCTTGAAAGAATACAGAATCTGTTTCTCAAGGCTTCTCTATGTTTGAGCTGCTAGGGCACAGAAAGTAGAATACATGCACAGCATGAAAAGGAAAGACAAACTTCACAGCTTTTCGGGAAGTTGAAGTCGGTTAATTTCATTGTTTTACACTACCTTCATGCACAAACCTATGTTTAAGACACGTAGTTTGGCTGGTAATGAAGATCTGATGTACCAGCAAAAGAACAGAACCTTCCATTGTCCATTAAAGGAACGTTTGTCCTCAAATTGGAAATGTACTAATTTTCCCCAGAGTAAGCAATCCTGTTTGGAAATTTCATGGGTATTTGGATTTTAGGAATTTAATAAGCAGATACGGTTTTGTCTCTTTGGTGTCCAGGAAACAGCAGGATTCAATCTTATTCTCCTAAACAGACTGAAACAGTTTATCTGGGAAAAAAGTTAATTTCTGGTTTGAAAGAAAAATGAGGTAGGAGAAGGTATGTAGTTCATTGGATTAGCAGCAATATTCACAATTAAGCTTCATGAGACTTAACAGAAAGCTTGGGCTGCTATTCTTTCCCAGTATCCTCACTTTCTCTGCCCAACACTAAAAATCCCAGTCATTTCATTAACAAGTTCAGACTGCTTCTGATCTTTCCAGTAAAGGGTCTTAACCTGTGACCTTTGCCATTTTCAAGCCCTCTTGACTCCTCCATGCACCATCATCTACCCCTGGGACTTCCTTTTTTTACTGCTCCCTCTCCATTACTGGTAGTGTAATGAAAGATGGAAATGAAGCATAAAAAGGGATAATGCTAAATGCATGGCCTTTATATTATGACAGAGCTTGTATGTTGTGACAAGAATACCTTGCTACTGATACCATCACTGACTGGAAGGCCTTGGAAGAAAGCTAGCATCAGGGCCTTGGGTCAAGACCTTATTACCTAGCAGACCTACATCCCAGCACTGCAGTTATTAAAATAAATAAGTAAATAAATAAATTAATCAATTCAGCAGTATCACCAGCAGGTCACCTTATAAAACCACTCGGGGACAAACTGTTAAGGTCTCTTAACAAACCTGCCATTGACCACTGTGAGAGTACTACCAGCGCAAAAAAACCCCCAAACAACAATAAATGTCACTTGGGGGGAATCAATAGAGAAATGGACCCCTCATCGTTTCTTCTCTTGAGCATCGAGCACACACCACTTTTCTTAATTATTCCTGATGTTCATTGTAGGTTGCATCATTTTGGAACACCGACGGTATCATTTTTAAAACTCTGGTTGCCATGGCAGCACAGAATGTGGCTCTTAAATGTACTCTGCTTGCACATTCCTCTGACGAGAGGCTGCTTTTCTTTTTTTTTTTTTTTTTTTTTTAAGGGAAAAAAAAGCATCTCCACTGAGAAACATGATATAATGACAAAAAAAAAAAAAAACTAGAGAACAAGCATAGGAAGAAAATGGTGGCTTACAAAAATATACGGGGGGAGGGGGCTGAAGCTGGGCTGAAAAATATAGCCAAGAGGACACTTTTCTTTTAAAGGCAGAATCTAAGCAGTGCATTTTGGATTGTCTCAGGAAGGTTGTAAATTCAGACAAACCAAGCCACTTCCTTAGTGACAGCATTTATAGCACTGTATTCAGCCATTGTTTCCCTTTGTAAGGTCTTATGCTGGACTGGTTACTCTAACTCAGAACTTTAAACCTTGAGCAACCTTTCAAAGAAGTGGTGGCAGGTGATAAGGGATAGGTTTCTATGCAACCAAGCAGACACTCCCTTACCTCAACTGCTACCCCTTTCTAACCCTCAACTGTCTGCAAGAGCTCTCAAGGGCAAAGCAGGAAGTAGGCAGGGCAAAAGAGCCACCAGGGCAACACAGCCACTTGCAAAGCAGACTTTACCCACGTCCCCATAACATAGTAACTATGAACATGGATCCCAGTGTGACATAGGAGTCTTCTCAGAAATACGTGATTTGTAGAGATCGGGAATAGTGAACCCTTAACATCACCACCAAGTCTGGCACTAAAAAGCAGCTGGTACTAAGAATAATGATCTCTTAACAATAAATTTTCCAGTTGACAGTAAAAAGTTTTGCCATCACTTTAGACGTACTGTATGGTTTAGAGTCCTAAGGGTATTTTTTCTGGTCTTGTCTCCACTTCAAAGTCCGATCCTTTCATTAGGGATCTTCTAAGCAAGAGCCTTAGCTCAAATTAGCAGGACACTGAGCAGTCCCTATTTGAAAAGGAATGGCAGAATAGAGTATTTTTTGCACCTCGTAGGACTGTGTCCTTCAACACTAGTAGTAGGGTTTGAAACCTAGTTTAAATAAGAATGCAGTCTTGTCAGTGATCCGCCAACCTTGTTCTTTAAAAACATGGGTTGCACCTCTTTCATGGGAACTGCTGCACTTCCTGCTTTCCATGAGCCCTAAAAGAAAAAAAGCTTGCTTTTTCAAGTATTTCTTCCCTTCTGGCTTTCACAAGCAGCAAGAGTAAAAATTTAAATTAAAATCAATTTCTCCAAATGTTCAGTGCAGTCTAGTTTTGGCACAAGCACTCAAGCCATTTTATCCTTCCCTAACAAGCAGCCTATCAAAAAAGATAACCCTCTAAGTGCTTCATACAAGTCTATAAGCAGCATTATCTCCATTTTTGCAGATAGGTTAACAGAGGCAAGGATTTTGAGTCCATCACTCAGCAACAGACAGAAATAGAAACCAATTGTTCTGACCTTCACGCCCGTGCCCAATTCTTAACATCACAATATACTCTGATCGTAAGAAAATAAATGATGTCCTAGGTCAGAAAATCAGCTGGAATGATGTACAAAGGAAAGATATTGAGTAAATGAGAATTAGAATGACATAGCGACCTCCTGATTTTAATAAGGTCATGAGATGTTGCTCCAGGTAGAATGACCAAATAACAGTTCGTTCTGCCTGTAGTACTGGTTTAAAATTATGATTTTACATGCCTATATTTCTGGGGGGCAAGAGCGAATTTCAACTAAAATCAGGTCCTAAAATCAAGATAAAGAGATCTAATTTTCAACAGCTGCCCAGTCATTACTGCCTTAAAAATCAAGGCTCACAGGCTGTCTTAGGTAGTCCACCCAAATTCACAAACTATTTCTGGAAAAGAATGTAAATTCCTGGATTTAAAGTTTATGCGATTTCATTTTTTCTTGAAGATTTTCAAACAGCTAGTAATTCCACATTTCAAATAGCCCTGGGTTCACTCTATGACCATTATAATCAAGATAAAACTATGACCTAAGAATAAGTCTCATCCTCCTTCTGTGTTACAATCACGAACCATTTTTTGTATGTTCTAGAATCTCCTCAAAGAGGTTTTCCTCACATATAATACTGAAGACTAGCAATCAGTCTTGTTCATATGTTTAAAGAATCAATGTTTGTGTCTGAGAAAATAAGACTCACACAAACCTCCTCATTCCCTTGTTTTTCTACATGGGCAACTTCTTAAGAACTTCACTGAGGGGTGAAGTTAGGAGGAGGTAACCATAACAATCATGAAAAGGAAAGCACATTAAACAGGCAAACTAAATAATAGGCCTCTGCTGATAAAATATTGCACTTGGAGTCATATCCAAGTCAGATTTTTACCATTTTGAAATTGAAGTATTTCCGAATGAAAGCGTAGCAGCAATCGATGTCTCTCTTGCCCTTTCTTCCTTGCTTGCACAGAAGCAGGTAGCTCCTAATTTGTTGCTTTCATAGCTACACAATACAGTCACTGACAGAGTTCCCAATGACATCAGAAGTGCTTCTGTGGACACCTTCATTAATTAGCTATTTCACAAGTTTATTTTGCTGCCTTTGACAAACTGTTGCTGGCTAGAGTAAAATGCATTCCCCAGTCACATTAAGCACAAACATCGGTTTTTGGGTTTTTTTGTTGGCTTTTTTTTAAAAAGTACCTGATTTTCTTCATGCAATTTTTAACACAACTGTTCATCCATCTGCAACACTGCAAGTGATGAGATATACAGGAACAGAAATGAGCAGCGGGGGAATGGTGGTGGCATCAGAGCAATGGTCTAATTAAAAAACCTAACCAACCAACCAACAGTTCCCTTGCAGAGGACTAAGTTTCATGAGACTGAATAGACTATGCAACCTCAGAAGAACACTTCCTCCTTTTTTTTTTTTTTTTTTTTTTTTTTTTACACAACTGCTTTATGTGCTTCAAAGCTCAAGAATAACACAATACACCTTCGTTGCCCTCTTCTCAGGTGTAATAGCCTACTTTCTTTATTTGAACAACTTAAACGGGAGGAGTAGTGTCCTGACTCAGTCAGACAGCTGATGCTGCTTTTATTGGTGGAGATTAACAATAAACTGGATTGTGCCCTGAGTTCAGAGTTCAGCCTTATCTACAGAATCCTTCCCCTCTTTACACATTCCAAGGGTTCTTACAACTTCAAGTCACTCAAGCCTCTAAATTTTAACCCCTAAACAAGCTTTCACAGAACCATCGGAGGGAAAAGCAGGTTTGGAAATTTTTTGACAATGTATTTTTAAATGCACCAGTTTGCAGAAACAAAACAATTTTCACTTCCTTCAAAACAATCCCTATGTCCATTTTTGTGTCTGTGCTATCTAATGCAAATCATTCTGCTTTCAAGTTGTATACAAATACAGACCAGGCACTTGTCACTGGATACACCAAAAAAAGCAAATAATCTTGTAAACAGTTATGCAGCCAACAGGGACACCTCCCTGTGACCCTTCCTTTTTCAGATTTCCTCTGAAAGTGCAGCTGGGAATCAGATCTATTCCATATTCAAACACTGACAGGCAGATTTGATGTGATCTGAATGTTGCAATATCATTATTTCCTGGGACACAATGCCAGTGTGTTCACAATGGCATTTCTGCTTTTTGCAGTTTGTAAATTGCTCTAGCCTGATAATCAAGCAAATGGAAACTGGTGACTATTTTTGGTTGTTTTTACGACACATATACCACTGCATATTGGGGAGTTACGTTTTCTTCCTCCACCTATCTACTGCATCCAATTAGTTTTCTTTGGGCTTATGTACTAAACTTCTCAGGAGTGGGAACATCTATTCTGTCCTTAGTACCTCCAATTTCTACCATAATACAAATAAACTATGACTAAAAATATATGCAATGATTGAATAACATTTTGTGGAACACCGTATGACATATCTACAAACCTATGAAAGTACTCATTGCTTCCCAGAAACTGAACCCTTTTGAGGTGGTTTTGGTTTTGACAACCAAAAACAAATATTCACTTCCTCACTTTCAACATTTTGTGACAAAAAGGGGAAAGTTCAATAGCAGCCAAGATGCTGAACTTTGATTTTGAACTGCTAAGCAAAGACACCAACTCATTCCACTAAAACACTACCAAGTAGCAGCTTGGAAGTTCTGGGTTAGGTCTAGCTCAGCTCTGGGCAGACAGGCTATCAGCCTACAAACAAAAGGAAGACTTAAGGAGGAAAGTCAAGATCTGACAAACTTTTAAGTTGGCTTTATTTTCACTGGGGAAAAAAAAAAATGCTTATTTTAAATACTTCTGAAATAGTGTCTTTAAAAATATGAAATTCAAGCATGCAGAAAACATAGCTTCATCTGGTAGTGGTAAACCCCAGAAAAGCCCATATTACAAGCCCTGTGGCCTGAAGTCACCAACTTGAAGCCATGTTCCTCAAGAAAACGGCTTACAACGAAAAACCAAAATACCACAACACTAACGTTGTACGAACTAATATAGTATGTGCCTGTCTCCTCTCTTGCACTCTGCTTTTTAAACAGCATCTCAGCAAAACCTTTTATTTGAACGCCATCTGCAAAGCACAATGTTACTGAAAAAGACAGCCAACATTTCTAATCAACGCAACTGAGGTTTCCCTAGAAGTATGAGAAGAGAAAGCAAAAACTAAAACCAGAACTGCAGTATAATCCCTCTGCTTTTCCTATGGAGATCCTTATCTTAATTAAACACATCTTCATTTTTCTGCCTGTTCATAGCCTTAATTTTTTCACAACTTGATGAGCAAATGTTTCTTTTTGGGTCTTGCATTTTTTCATTTTTAAGGAAAAAAAACACTATTCCAAAACATTAGCCTGTTTTTAAAGTAGTATATGACATTTAAAGACCTACTCCAATATTTAGGCTGTTTTCCATTATTTATCTAGTTAGGCTACCTCAGCAAAAGACCAGGTCTCCTTCTACTAACTTTCCAGGGGGTTTCTCAGAAGGTGACTGTGATGGATTCGAAAAGATGCCAGTGAATTATGAAAGCTAATGTGCAACTGGGGAATACGCACTTCTCAAACAGTCCATCTGGGTAAAGTAATCAGTGCTCTTAGATATTTCTGTAAAGATACATACAAATTCTGTAATAGAGAACACCAGCTTTGCCGTACTTTTGCAGAAAAATGCCCTGTTTCTGTCTCTTATCAACAAAGCCCTAGAGGAATCCATTTGGAAAATATTTTCGTATACTGTTTACAAGGAAATTAAAATGTAATTTGATTACAATGCATAGGAATGGTAAGACGGATGTCTTCTAACAAGAAGCAATAATACATAGCTCTGGTGTTCAGGTGCTTTAATGATAATTTGTTTACATTCTGTTTGCTTGCTTGTTTTAAATAAATCGGGAGGGGCAGTACTAAACTACTCCTATCACAAAAAAAAGTCCCAAAACCACAAGGAATCCCCCAGTGAAACAGCAGCAGATATGTTCCACCTTTCAAAGGTCACAGTAAGGACAAAACAGATCTTCCAGTCAGAAAGCAAGACATTTATCTGGAAAGAATCTTCCAAAGCTAACATCACAATTTAAATACAAGACACAAAATATGCATTACTTACCTATTCCACCATCCAGCACAGACAGAGCAACAAAATGTGTGTGGGGGTGCGATTCTTGCTCCTTCTTCCCCAAGCCTGCTCATTTCTCATCAGAATTTAGGTGTATTTTCTTTGTGCCTCTTGTCATAGCAAGTCATGTTTCCCAGAATTAAGTTGCACATTTTCAAGGGGAAAAAAAAAATCCTGAGGGCCCTTGAAATGGTTAATGGGCATGGTTTATGAAATGTACTGGGCATCAGTAAGCAGTAGTATACAAGTCCTTCACTGGGTAGTGGAAGGATTCCTGTTGTTAGAAAAAAGAGGCAAAAATGATGCATAGCTGTTTCTCCCCTATTTTCAACCCTGCTATTTCTCCTACACTTAGGCTGTTATTCTAGGCTGCTGTGAAGTCTCGCAATTGCTTCGGGTTTTGAAGTTTTTTGTCTTGTTTTAAAATTAAGGTAAACACTCAGCTTCTCTTAAAGAATAAAACTATTTCAAACATTGATAACCAACATTATTTCTAGAACTTTCAAATGAGCTTGTAAGAAAGAGAAAGAATGACTACTTCACCTAAAAAAACATCCAAGAGTCATAAAGAAAGAGATAACACCCCTGACCTGCCTGATGCCCTGGCCAGGACTGATGATGGTCATGAAATGGGACCCCTGAGAACTAAACGGAAGGTAATAAACATACACACACGAGCTATGACCTTTTGAGCTCTGGATCTACACAAAGGTACTAGACATGACAGTTCCACAGGGGAAAGATACCTACTAGTTGCAGTGGCTGCAGCTCCTTACTCCTAGTGCTTGCAAGCCTTTTCAGGGATCCCTGGGTTTGAACCAATGAGCGAGGTAGGCAGAAAAACAACAGCCCCGGACAACTAGGCTACAAACTACTGCTATCTTAATAAATTACATGCAATTTAAATGTCAAGTTGGATGCCAAGACAATCAGAGAGGCAGGCATACACTAAAATGAACAGCCTGAAAACAAATGAATTAACAAGAGGGAAAAATTCAGACACAAGTCAATTATCCCTTGAATTATATAAGTAGGATGCTAGTGGATTATTTTAGCTATATTATGTGAAGTATCACCTGCATTCCTCTGCTGCCCTATACTATCATCCTATCAGTAACAACTATGCCAGCAGAGTTTGTAAGCAAGCAGATGGTCCTGATGGTCCCTACAGCAATCAAGGAGGAACGTTTTTTTCCTGACCACTTTCACACTCACTCCCAAGTGACAAGCACCAAATCCTGACATAAATCACTCACGCCTGCTTCATCTACCCACCTGCATGGCAGTTCCTAAATGCAAAATGTAGATGTGTCAGCCTATTTCCTGCAGAACCACCCTTCTAGCCTCATATTTTATAAGAAATCATGTGTCCTGTGCTTTTTAACATGCTTTAATAAACATTCAGACCAGTCTTTCATGCTCAACAGTTGATTGATAGCAATTAGTTGGCACTGACAAGGATATTGCTTGATGTGACAGACCAACAAAACACACCAATTTGTGCCAAGAAAATGTGTTCAAAGAAGGTGGTACATCTAAAGCTCTAACAGGGCTCCTGCAATAACAAAAAAAAAAAAAATTAAATATAATGAGCAAGTTCAGCATAAATAAAGGGACAGTAGCACCTCACTGCATGGATGTATATGGATTTAATAAGCTGTACAAACTACTGTTACAGGGCAAGGCTTGTTTGGGTTTTGTTTTTGTTTTTTTTTTTAAATCATCACTGTAATAAGGGTATCAGGGCAAAATTCAGTTTTATGCTAACAAGGCAACTTTGTATTACCTTACGTATTATCTTTGCACCTAACACCACTTTCAGCTAGGCCAAGGCATTCAATTTAAGTGATTTTTATATGCCAAGAGTGTTGTTAAATAGCCAGCAGAAAAAGACACAGTTCAATTGTCATGCATGTCAGGAGTCTGGCATCCACTCAGTACTTAAACCTCCTCTTTAAAGGAAAACAAACTGTGCATGAGGAAAGGAACACCAATACCATTTCTACACTGAAAAGCTGCACTAGTTTCAAACTAAACTGGTGTCAACAGCAATGGACTCCTATTCTGTGTTGATTAGACTTAATTTTAAGATGCTCCTAACTGACGAATCCAAACAAAAAGACCATCCTTACCAGCTCTGTTTGCACACATACCAAGCACAGCTGCACTGACTTAGCTGTATGAGTTTAAATTCACCCATTAGGTTAAATATTACGCAGATTTTCCATGTGGACACAGCATGTTGTACATCCCAGATGTGTAAAATCTTAGGACCCGATTCTACAAACTGCTCACCACTTCATGTATACCCAGAGCCCACTTAGAGCTGTAGTGTCAGCTGGGATGCTTAACAATACTATTTTCTCCTCTTGGGTAAAAAAAAAAAAAGGAAAGAAAAAAAATCTGAACCCTTCCTTTATTTAAGGTAGGCTTCACAGGAGTTCTTGTTATCACAAGCTGTTACGCTAAAAAGTATACAATATACTTTCTTTTCCTTGCTTGCACTTCTTACACCCCATACAAGCATTAAAATTAATAAGTTGAAATATTTCAACCACCACTTTAAAAAAACATTGCAGAGCAGCTTTTATGAGCACAATAAGCAAGGGCCTGTAAACGCTACTTTTTGAAGAAAATACAGTGTAAAAGATAGCTTTTCTTTTATGAGGTGAAGGTGCCAGAAATCGCCTTGCCTCTAGGTTCTCTGACACATCTGGGAAAATGGAGAAGAAACAAAAAGAGATGTTTTTCATATCTCAAATATAACTGGGGAATTCATTGCCACAAGATACGGTGGATGCTGAAAGCTTGTAAAAGCTCCAAAAGCAGTCAGAGGAATTTGTGGAAGAAAAATCCATCGAGACATAATAAAAAGGGCCAGGAAGCTCTGGATCTGCATGCAGTATCTGGGAAAGGTATACTAGGAAGGTATCACTAGATGTTTGCCTTTGTAATAACTATACCTGGTGCATCTACCTAGGCACTCTTAGGAATGGACTACACTAAATCAACCTTAGATCTAGTCTACTAAGCCAGTTCTTAGGTCGTCATTGCTGAAACAAGAAGAATATGGCAGTTTTGAAATGGCTTCTGTATCAAAGCATGCGTTTCCATATTTAGAGCGGGACTGTGACTTACTAAGTTGCCATAAACAGCGCTGCAGGCATTTTGCCCTAAGGCACAACTGAGTAACAGTAGGGTAAGCTCATTTTTCTGAAGATATGGGCACAGTACTCGAGTGCTGCCCTCCAGACATTTTATATTCCGTATTCCAGTGTTGTTCAACCGCAGATACTTTTGCCAGGCGACCAGCATACAAGTCACGTGCTTCTAGATGCGTAACAACATCTTGCGTGCCCTGTGCCACTTCACCACCTATGCATACCTGTGCAAGTAAGCAGACAGAGCACCTAAAGATCAAACTGATTTCCAGGGTAGGGCAAACCTTTGTGTACTGAAACTGAAGGAAACAGTCACACAAGACACAATAGTGACAAAAGCCATCAAGGATTGTCACGTCTATTTGAAAAAAACACCATTTAATTTCTTCGAGGCAGTCTGGACAAGAACCATGGAAGTTTTCCTGCATCTGCATGCAAATATGCCCCTATTGTGAAATCAAGGAAACAACACTGGAAGAAGATGAACTACCTGTAGCCTCTCTATCCGTCAGAGTCTTTGCTTCTTTATGTAACAGCATTTAAACCAAACTGAGACAATTTATGCCAGAGCAGGATATAAACTTGCACGCATTCTGTAGAAGCTCCTAGATCTCCCACTAGACACACACTGGGTAAGAGAAGAAGTACTTTGTATGAGGACATGCAGAACTGCTGGACAGGAAAAAAACACTTGGCTAACAAAGTATGTTGTGACTGGACGTCTACATAGATTAAGGTAGGTTTCTGTGGTTTTCCGGTAGACAGTTGTGACTGACACAACGCTAAGAAATCAGCCCTCCTTCTTCCCCTTCCTGTCTTATGACCTTTAGTGCCACTTGTTAAGGTTTACTCTATGTAAGAATTCATGAAGCATGCTTTTAGTTGGAAATGCAAAATAACATCCTTAACTCAAGAGAGTCTTAGTTCTTGAAAAATGCTGTGGAAGTCTTCCTAATCTACCAAGAGTACCAACTCTTCTAACTCTTGCAGGACGGTAGTAAAAGTAGTATAGAGTTTTGCTAGTGTTTATTTCTAACTTTCTACTACTAGACACCTCCCCAGTATGTCTAGATGAATATGCACTGTGTGTGAGAAGTTTCACAGATATTTATTAACTCAAATTTCACTGAGCCAAACTTCTGGATTTATAGTAACACTTTTAGATTCAAGTTCTGGAAAACATTGCTAGTCAGGTCAGATCAGTATTCTAATGTGAAGCATCTTTAAAGCACATGGTAAATCTTAATCATTTTAAGTCCCTAAGAGAATTATCCTAAGCAACTTCTAAAATTATGTCCTGAGAATTGGGATTTCAAAGTAAGCATTTCTAATCTTCCATGCATCATTAGAAACCCTCCAGCCCTCAAAACTAACCCCTGCCATGCTCCCCTTGGCTACTATACATTTTGGTTTAATTCCCCACTTTTAAACTAGAGGCCCACTAGGAGTACTAGCTTAGTCTAGGTAGTGATATTTTAATTTCCATGCCATTCAGATCTGCTGCAGCATTCAGGCAAAATGGTGGTTATAATTCCAGCTTCCTTAGCAATCCACTATGACTATGATAGACAAGGCTGTAAAGATTGCAGCAACAACTGGATATTCCAAACAGAAAAGTGTTAGTGTAGACAAAAACTCAGATAGCATTCACCCATCACCTAGTACACTGGTTACTCTCAGCCCCTGGAACTTTAACAATGGGAGTGAAGCTGTGCATAGATTTTCATGGTATTCTGAGCTCCTCAGCAGGACACTATATTGAGCATAAACTGGCCGTTTTAATAAAAATTGCTTGGCAACGGGGGTTTTGTATAATACAAACATTTCTACATAAAAACCCAAGGTAGCTTTCTCCATGTGATTACAGCCGGGTCCACAGTAATGCAAACCAGATGTGCATTCTGCATTCCAGCATATTTGTTAATCTGGAGGTTCCGTGTTGTGCGAGGGGGGAGGGAACAGTTTACAGAATGATTCACATTAACCAGGTATGGCTATTTTAAAATGGTCTTTATTATTCAGAAAAAGAAATTGAGTTCTCTTGTTTAGAAAAAGCTCATCTATCACCTTAAAAACATTCCATATTCACAGTTCAACCTCCCTGGTATTTTATACTTGCTCCTGGTTTCAGACATTTCTCTCTGAATTTTGTTGTTGTTGCTATAATACCTTAAGCCTTATTCTGCCTGCCCACTGATCTGCAGTGGGTGTAGCTGCATGCATTGATGCAGTTACTCATGCTCCTTATTTTCATTGTGAGAAGCAGAATCAGGCCGAACGGTTATGGCATTCGTTTAATGCACAAAGCGTATCTGTCAGATGTTACTCCTGTCACATCTGGTAAACTGGAATTTTCACCCTTAAAGTGAGGGTGGCTACATCACTGGACAAGTAGCTGAGTGGGAGGAGCTATAGTCGTATACAACATGCAAGTCAGCAGAAGATAAAACCTTATATAGTTATTCCAACTTTTACTTTCCTAGGGTATAATTCAAAGAAGTATCAGATCTGCTGAATCATCGACCTGTTTTCCCCTTTAATGTCATCTGCTTCTGCGATAGTATTGCCCAGAAGTGCTCTACTGACAATGCATCATCTCTTTCAAAAAGATTTTGCATGCTACTCTAAACAGCAGTCTCTGAAATCTTCATCTTCTTGTTTTCCTCCAAGGTCTGGTACAGCAGCATAACAACCTTTTATAAGCTACTAATTGTGTTCAGGGGAAAAAAAAAAAAAAAAAAAAAAAGAAAACTAACCGAAAAGCCTGAACTTGCCAGTTCATTGTTTGGGAGGCTGCCTGGCTGCTTCATCTAACTACAGCATTTGACAAAGTTCAAGCTGTGTTTAATTTCTCTGTTCTCCCAAGCGCTCCAGCAATCTGAGCCTGCGTTGCCCAGCCTCCACCCACAACACAGGCAGCAACATACGGGAGAAGGAAAGAAAGGGGTAGGAGGGGCTAGCGAGGACAAGCCATTTTACAGTCTCTCAGCATTCCAGTCCCCTGCCTAATTCCCATCTTTGGAAGAAAAAAGAAGGGGGAGAGGACAGTCTGAACTTTTGACCTGTAGCGCAGACACCCAACCAGATCAGAGAAGAGTCATAAAGGTGTCTGTGCAGGGCCGTGATCTCACGACAATCGTCTGCAGCTTGTTTCCTCACCATCCTCCTCAAAAAAATGTTGATTACTTGTTTTATGATTGCCAGATGGTGGACTCTACTGAGAACCTTCTTCCATCCACAGTGACTGCCTGACCCCACATAAAACTGGAAGGGGCCAAACCTTTTTCTACCCATCCCACCACAGGAGGATGCAGAGACCTTCAAACCTTGAAGAAGCTGATCCCATTTGTACCAATGTGTTTTCAATTCTGTGCAAGGAATTCACGCCCAGATTCAGAATCAGCAGCAGGTTAGCCATTCGTAAAACATTTACATTATACTGAGAGCATATAACATGTTTAAGAGGCAAACACAAGATGAGCTTCTCCTTGTCCTGAGAAGCAGATTTAAACTTCGATACTGCCCTGTAAACACGGGCTGCAGACATTCCGTCTTAGGGAGCACTTTGCAACTATTTCTCTTGATTGCTGTTCAATGAATGAACAGGAGTCACCCAGGTAAAGCAAAACTGCAATTTTAAAGATACGGCTTGTGGACACACGAAAAATTGCAACATGTATTCCAGAATGACTCCCGTGTGGATACAGTACTCTAGAATAAAAGGCATTTTATGCTGTAGTGACTAGTGAGCTTCCACAGCAGAGCTCTGTAATACAGTCATTTTTATTCTAGAACAGAATGCCCAGGCAGGGAGCCGTTGTGAAGATACACCGGACTCTTACTTTTCTTTCCATTGCACTCAGTTTTCCCCCATGGACAGGCTCCAGACTTCCAACCACACTTGCCTATGCTAAGACTAAACAATACTCCAGAGCCTAGGGCAGGGAGGGAAGACATTCCTATTTCTGCTTCAGTTGCATACAACTCTTAGATCTTGTTTTGCCATAACCGTCCAGATTCTTTTCCCCGAATCGTTTTTTCCTCTTGCTCTAACCCATCGCCATAACCATTCAGCTTGTGCATACACTACAAAGACCATTTTCATCTCTCCCAAGCAGACACCAAAGAAATTGGAAAACCTTCCACCAAAACCCAAAAAATCGCATGGACTCATTTTCCAAAGAAGTAGGAATTGCCACTAGGGAAGCCATGGATCCATCCATGACTCCATTTTAACAAATCTGGTTATTGATAAATCCTAACCATGTTCCTCTGGACATTTCCTTGCCTGAACAGTGTCATCTGCTGCTTCTGCTTCAAGGGCTGTTGAAAATCAGCACAGCTTCTTTCAATTAATGCAGCTGCATAAATCTTTACTGCTAAAAAAGCATGGACACCAAAGGTTCTTCCTACAGGGACAGACAGGATTATGAAACTACAGGAACTACTGTCACCAGTTAATATGCACTGAAGTGGGTGGGTACACTACTATCCCATTGCAAATGCCATGAGGGTGATACAAGCAAATATGTTTTGTTTAAGATCCACTTGTAACAGGCTAGGACTACCTATACCCACTTGCTTATCATAGCTCAGCTGATGATGAGGTATGGCAATTCAAATGCCAGTGATTCTTTGTATGTAACTTGACTTTTCCAGTACTCAATCAGAATTAGCTTTTCACTGGAGACAACAACACTGATAAAATGGAGTACCGACATAGTCAAGGAAGGGAAGTCCCTTAAGGCTATTAAACACAAAGACTTAACTTCCAACTCAGGAAGCCCTTAAGCCACACAGGACTGGAGTATATATTGGGGAAAGTATCTCTGTACGCTTAGCCTAGCCTCTTCTCTCTACTTCAATGCTTACTGTCATCCACTTTCTGAGACAGGATACTGGGTTAGATGGATGCGCAGAATGACCATTCTTACATACCACAGTTAACAGGGTTATTTTTTTCCCCTCTAACTCCAGCCCACAAGCAGTTCACACTCAGAGCTGAGTCACTTTGCCTTATTCTGTTATTTCATTCCTTCCTTCTTCAATTACTCCCTCTGCCATTTTAACTAATAAAACCCCAAAGTTCACAACCTCACTGTCCTAGGATTCCCCTCAGATATGGTATCCTCCCCCACATCAGTGATAAATAAGATTTACAGGGATGCTGACTGCATCATCCTCTAATCTCCCCCCAGACATACCAACAAGCCATAAAGTTTAGTGTGACCCCCTTTCTGTTGTTGTTTACAATACAATCCTGCTTTAGCTTCTGTCTTGAATAGCCATCACGAAAGTCAGTTGGACCTAATTGCTCTGGGTGCCTCCTAATGACCACAAATACCACCTTTTTAATGAGCAGAGAAGGGGGCGAAAGAAAGGAAATGAAAAAGAAAAGAATTCAGCCTTTCAAAACCAGAGAAAGCCTCAACTCCATGCTTCTCTCAATTACGCACATCTTTAACTTCTCATGAACTTTACTAAGAAATGCAGAGACAGGAGCTCAGAAGGTATCTTAATTTTTACCACCTAGATTTAATTAGGGGACTGATTCTCCTCTCGCATACTTCAGTTGGATTTTATTGCTCTCTCTTCTCCCTTAGGTGTTCTCTTTATTCAGTGTGGTACAGTACATGATTGTAACACAGCAGCACAGGTTCACCAATGTTAGCAGGAAGCCACACAGTCACACATGCAAAGCAAGTACCTATGGTTGGTTTAGGTAGAATTTCTTTTTTACGTGCAGATCTCTTCAGGTTCAATCATCACTTAAGTTTTATTTTTCTTGTATGAATTCATCCTGGTCTGATACAATTTTCTACACAAGACACAGTCCCAGAAGACTTTGCAATACTCATTACTACTTTTCCTTGTGATCCTGATCTTACTCTTGCTAAATAACAAGCCCAAATGTTAGCAGGCATCCTCAAGATAACACATCAGAGTCCTTCCCAGGACAAAACCAAACCAAACCAAACCAAACCAAACCCATACAGGTGCATAGTATGTTAGATTAGACAACTTCAAACAAATATCTGTAGGTTTGATACAACAGAATTAAAACCATAAATAACTTATGAATGAGTCCCAAAAAGAAATCAGTTTAACAGTCAACACAGTCCAATATTCAGTAATGACCAGAACCAAGGAATATGAATATGGTTACCCAGTTGTTCCACTTGGGGATGAATACACTTTGCTAATCTCTTCTCTTAGAGGTATACACTGTTCTGGAAGGGAAAATTTCTTTGCCTTAAAAATGAGCCTTGAGTTCTTTGAGAAATTCAGCCTCATCTCTGTCAGCTCTTCCCCTTTCCCTACTTCCAGAAAAATGGAAGGGTTTCCAATTCTGTTCCCATGACAGAGTTCTCCTTATTCACTCCTATGACAAAGGATACATTAATTTGGCCATACTGAGTTCTCTTGCTATTCATTGTAAAACCTACATAGAGTGGAAAAGCAGATTTCTTAGCACACCTTTCTTCTGCCATTTTTGGCTTAGGATTTTGTATTTTGGTTTTCTTTTCATCTAACATCTGGTCAGCAGAAGGGCTGATACATACATCCCTCTTATTTACTGCATGCATGTAACTTACATCCCAACACTAAACAAAGACCACATGAATCCTTCCAATACTGCCAAAGAGTCTGACACTTTCAAAATACTTATAAAAATGCAGGAAGTTACTTACTGAATTTAACATGCTCTTTGCCTATAAATAAGTTAACACTGGGGGGGAAAAAGAGGGGGTTTTTTTATTAATTAACACTTCTGGGAAACATTTTGAGAAAGGGGTATGTGGAATGTAGATACCTTTTATAGTGGCGCCTGAACACAAGTGGACTCACTGCCTTAAAAAAAAAAAAAAAAATTAGGAATTTACACATACATCCCTAATTTTTCTTTAACAAAGTGACAGATCATCCAGGAACCAGTCCAACCTAGAATGAACACTAGCCAGTCAAAGTATGTACAGCTGAACTAGAGGAAAGAAACATGAGTTTAAGGTTTACTATAAAGCAAGATATGTAAAGTTTCCATTTACAGTCAATTCTTGCTATAATTAAGAGGCTCAGGTAAATCATTAAGTATCTCCTTCAGCACCTTCTCTATAATGTAACATACCATAAGCATCCTTCATTAAAATAAATACTAGTTTGCAAAGCATGTTTCTGCAGAAAGCTCTCATAACATGCAATGCCATATAGATACTTCTCCCACACAAACGTGGAATACAGTTTGGGGGAAAACTAGAGCTAAACACAACTTCCGTTTTACAAAGAAACACTGCATATGGGAAAGAGTATTGTGATGTGTCAATCTAGTGCTGTTTAATCCCCCCCCCCCCCCAATTTATGCTCATAAGAAACTCTACTTTGAATGCAGCTCAGGGCATTTTGATAGTCATCCAAATTTTGTCTTCCTTCTCTTACACTGAGGTTGGTTTCTGGGTTTTCTACTTCTTCAAAGAGGCACCATGTTACCAAACAGGATCCTGCTTAATATTTTTCTGTGTACAAAAGGCAACAATAAACCTTTCCAGGATCTCACCAGGCCAAAGGCAGCATATGGATTTTCTTTAAGGTACATCCTTCTGCTACTGACTAAAAGCTACACTCAAGCAGACTGTAACCCCTTGTTCCAGCTATCCCTGAAGTGTTGGGAAAGGAAAATTCTGAACATTACATTTGCTATCTCACCTGTAAAGACAGTACAACATTGCCAAAGTCCATATGCATCCATTCAAATGGGCAGAAGAAAAACAAACAAGCAAACCACCACCAAGAGCAGCACACAGATCAGGCACTTAACTGGGAAAACTGAGGCAAGCTCAGAGGCAAGACATCAAATGTGCCACAGAGGGAGAGAAACGATCACTTCACACAAAACCAGAGCTCTACATTGCCTGAAACTGACCGGATACACATTATCCATTCATAATTTTTTGTTCATGATGTTAATGAAACTCTGGATTTCTTGAGAATTTTGCTATCTGGTTAATAGTCTACTGGTTACAGCCGCGTGCCAGTCAATGCAAGGGCACGGTAAGGGAGCACATGGAACAATTCAGGTCTGAAGCTTAAGCTTTCCTAACAGTGGCCTAGGTGTTCCTGGAGTTACATTAACAGTAGGACCTATTAAAAAAACCAAAATTTGACTTAGAACTCCAACTGACATAAGTTTGATTTTCATGTGCCAATTTATATGGGAAGGAACCATGAAAGAGCTTGCAGAGCAGACTTCCTATACTGTTCACGTATAACCTGAAATTATACATGCATAGTATTTCATCCTAACTTTTGACCAGCCGCAATAGCCTTTTAAGGAAAGGCAGTAACTTAAAGTTTGTGGCCTATTAAGAGAAAAACCTACATGCCAACAGACGAGGTCTCAGACACAAAGCTTCCTTTATACCCTTGTTAATTGGGATCTCCAAAGTGAAATGGCGTAATACCTATTTTTATCCCTGGGAAATGACTGAGAGGAAGAAGGGGAGAAACAAAGATGAAAGAGATATTAGATAAATTGCATCTAGTTGTGCACTACAAAAACCTCTTAAAAATACCTGATTTTTTTCTTCTCCAGTCTTGTAAATTTCGTAAACCATATATTTATCTAACACAATGTAAATAGCATGCGTTACCTCAGGTTCTCTTATCTTAGTGAATCTCTAAAATGTTTGTCTATTTAATTTTCTATCAAAATTGTAGAATCCACACAAAGTTAGCACACAGAAATTAAGATATAATTTTAAATTATTTAGATAGTTATCAAAAATGCCAGTACAGACACATGAAGATGAGTTGAAAGTAACGTTGCCTCCAACACAGAATCCCATCAAAAGCATGGAAATTATTTTTTAAGAAAAGCTTTTTGACATAAGCCTGGTATTACTTTCTCACCTCCTTTTTAAGTGTCTCATCACCCTCCTAACCACAGTGATGACTGCTGTATAGCTGACTGTCCTAATCTATACCCTTAATGATATTCCCTCCGCTATGCAGTCTTTCTCAAGTTAGCTATCACACTCATCAAGGCTCATCTGGGATATTCAATACGGGTCATAAGACCATGCAATACCATCAACATGCTTATTTTCATTACATTTGATAATTTTCCAGGCATGCAAAGAGCATATAACAATTGCCTGATAGGAAAACCTAAGTGGGGTGGATGTAAAATAACTTGAGAAAGAATCCAGATTTCCTAAAATGATGAGTGATTTTGGGAACCTCCATGTTTGGATATTCTCCTTGGGATATTTTAGTAGGCCTCTATTTTCACAGTGCAGGACACACATCTTCTGAAAATCAGACCCCAAGGGAGTATCCCAAAGCTGAAAACCCCAAAACTGAAACAGGGGGCAGGAGGAAAGGGAGAATATCTGTACTTATCTAGAGCAGTACTAATCAAAGCAATCTGAAAAGTTCTAGCAGTGTCTAGGGAGGGCATCAAGTTGCAGGGCAGCTACCAAGTCTACACTCAGTTAATCTAAGGCTGCACTAGTTCAATGGAAGCTGGCAGGTCAAACTCCTCATTGACTACACCGTTTCCTCTGGGCACTCATACTGCAGCTTGCTGCTTAAAACAAGAGACTGGTAGTCATGACACCCAGCTTTTATTCTCAGGTCTGGAGATACAATAGGGAGGTCAGAACACCACACTGGAGGTGAAGACTTGCTGGTCCTGGGCTGCATGCCAGGAGGAAGAGCTTATCAAGTCATCAGAACACAGCAGAGCCTGGACTCTAGGGTTCTAATTGCAGGTCTACCAGATAACTTCTTGTGTGGCCACAGACAAGCCATCAGGTTGTTCTCTATCTCAGTTCACTCCTCGAAGGAGCAGATAAAATAAAACTCTTTGTCACAGGGTCACACAATGGCTATTTAACATATGTAAATGATTCTAATGGTCTCAGGCAAACTAAGAAGGAAAGGCAAAGCGCTGCTGGTGGTATTGCTGTTACTGCAGTCCTGACAACGTGTGATGTCACCGGGGCAGCGAATCTGAATGCTGAACACACAGAAGTTTCTTTAAATGCAAAAGCAAAGCACTGTGAAAGGACTGTGTTCCTAATTATGCCTCCTGTCACAGCCCTGGCTTCCATTTGCCCTGAAATCCTAGTGCGGCAGCACCGTGTGCGTGTGCGAAAGTGCATGCATGCCTGGCCTCTCCTTTTGAAAAAAGAATCTAAGAAATCCTTCCAGACAGCATTAGAGACGAGAGGAGACACTACCAGATCAAAACAGCCACCTAAAGTGACCCCTCTTCTGCTTCAGAGAGAGTTACGTAAGCTTCGTGCAGGACTGGGAACCGACAGGAATGCGGCACAACAGAACGAGAAAGCTCTCTTGCCAACAGGTTCCTTTTAGCTGATTACAGGCAGGTACTTCTCCAATACATTCTGATGTAATGTAATGGGCCTGCCCTTTAAAAGCAACACTAATAATCAACTGGCCACCCTACTCCAAAGAAGTGGCACCACAAATATAAGAAGGGACACGTTTCACAGAGAATTAGTGTCTCTTATGTATATTAGACCTGAGAAGTTACACCATAACAAAATCTAGCCCACTAAATGTTCAGACACATCAAAAGTATCCCTCATTCACAGTCATCAGGAAGCCCCCAGACAAAAAAACCCCACCTACCTACAGCATGTTTATTTCTGCTTGGCCCAGCTCCTTTACCCAAGTACAGTGTTTAAGAAACGTTCTCTGAGGGACTGAGATACACGCTTAAGTTCTGTGGCTGATTAAACATATGCTTCTGACTCGGGGAGTAAAAGAGCTATCTATCTGGAAAAACTGTATGCCAGGATCAAAATAAACTCTGGGAAAAAAAAAAATTAACACCTTTTGAACTCATCTATGTGAGCAAAACTGAACAGGCTGGACTAAGATTTACCAAGAGTTTTGGGTTATTCATTTTGTTTTCTGAGTATCTCCACAGTCTTAATGGAAAGTGGCAAAGGGCATTCTGAAGATCTTAAACACTCTTTATCCTGTAGCAACCCAAAATAGCATCTTATGATGTACTTGTGAAATTCGAAAGGAGCCGCACAAAAGCCTAGAAGCCACAGGCAGTGGAAAATGGAGCACAGCAATGCAACTTATGATCACACAGACCACAGGAACATACATAAGAGGAGAAAAGAGAGACATTCATTCTCTAAATGAGTAGTGAATGAGAGCCTGGGAACTGCATGTTTGGGAGAACTTTAAAAGGGACTTTTAAAGAAGGGGCACAGGCTTTCCCAGCACTGACCTGCCACCAGTAAATCACTGACTTTGCTGGCTTTTTACTACTACTAGTATCGTCCTATTTGAGAGCTTCAACAGTTTTCATCAGTATCTGACTTTTAATTGCAAGCTGCTCCCAGAAGATTCTAGGGCACAGATGAAAGTGTCCTAAACGCTTTTAAAGGCTTTAGCCAGGGACCTGTGCTGTGGGTAATTTAATTAACAGTTCAGCATCCAACACATGACCACAGCCAACTCTGATACTGCAAGTCTTCAGTCCCTTGGAGAATGACCTATGAATATTCCAGAAGAGAGAATACATCTCCTCTTGCTTACTGATTCTTCCTAGACAAGGTCACTAAGTGGAATACCACTGTGCTTCCTCCCGTCATTCTTCTTCTTACATTAAAAGTCTTTCCTTTATTACATGAAGGAGATGTTCTCTCCCCAGAGATGTTCCTCAGTGGACTGAAAGCAACGCTGTACCACTGCCCATCCAGCTGCAGCCATCCAGGCTCTACGATGTTAAATTAATACTTGACGTTACTCAGAGGGGCCCTGAAACATGGTTTAGAACACCGCAGCGCTTTCAGAGATGTTCTAAAAGTTATTGCTGAATCAAGACTGCTTACGGGAATGGACCATGAAGTATTTCTCAATCTTTTCAAGCAGATTTCACTAGAACCTGCTGATCTCCCCTCTTAAAGAGGAAAGAGCAAAATACGCCAATAAAAGAGGGGGAGGAAAGATTCTTTCTTGCTAAATCCTTTTTCTGCGAAAGCAGAACTGGCTCTTTGAATCTACATTCAGGTAGTTCTGCTTTTGCTCAGTTCAAATGGGAAACCAATAGAAAGAGAGAGAGACAAACAATATGAACAGCCTCTGTGGCTCCACAGAAGAGCCACCTACCAAGCTCCTTCAAGTATGCTTAGATACACACCATGGATGTTGGCTCAGTTAAAGCAAGATGTGAAGGACAGTAGGTTGCTGAATATTTTGCTTTATGTCAGCAGAGCAGCAGAAGGCTGCATGGCTGAGAAACATGGAACAGAAGAAAGTTACCTTGTCTCCTCCAACTGGCTTCCCCCACCTTTCCTTTTCTTTCAACACTCCTGGACAGAACCACCATGACTCAAGTACAGAAAACATGAACTTAACACTCCCTGTTTCTCCATGGGCACACAGCTACAAATTTTCCAGATGCTCGGTGGAGTTTACAATTGCCAGTCTCGCATGACAAGCAAGAGATGAAACAGAACAGATTTTTCTTCAAAGGTACTACTAATGTGAAATTATTTTCATCCTATCAAGTTTTGGCATCAAGTGCAAAGAGATATCTAAAACTTCAACTGCATCAACATGCACAAATAGGAGTCAGAAGCTTCATTTCTACCATCCTATTCAAACAGATAATGCCTTGTGCCCGATCACAGCCATTTCGAAGAACAAAGCAATCCTGTAAAAAGAGGCTGAAAAACTTGATGGACCTTGCTCTGCACTCAGCTATCCATAAGCACGTCCATTCACATCGACACAAATAAAAGCTGTCAGAAACCACAAATTTGGGCTATCACTGCTTACCAGCTGCATGTTGCATCTAGAAACAACCCTGAAGTTTTGAAAAAGTTACTTGTATCTTTCAATATTGGTAATTTTAGAACACATGCATTTGGCACTTTCTGAAAAGCAGGCCAATCCCAGGCATGTCCAGATGTACACACAAACTCACTAGGTTCTTTTGAAAACCATAGGCAATGAGCAAATTATGCTCTAGTTATGTCAGTGTATATCCAAAATCAGTGGAGTTACACAGGCTTTTCACTGAGAGCAGTCTCTGCCCTATTTATTGTATCAACCACACACAAAGTATAACTGACATCTTACTGGCAACAAGCTGAATGAGAACATGCCTATCATAGCTAGCATTTAACACTATAGATACACGTGAATATGTATTTTGGAGTTACTATTGTTTTCTTTTCTCTCTAAAGAGAAGACACTCCCCATCCCCCACCCTTCTGCAACCCTCTCCACCTCATTTCCATCTGGCTGACACTGCATTAATGCTAAACCTCCAGCTGGATCCCACAGTATTGTCTTGAACATTTTGTTCCGGCAGAGCTGAACTCTAGGAGACTCTCGGCTCTAAACACAAATCACAAGGCTTTATGTACATACAAGAGCAGCCTCTCAATAACAGACTGTGCCCCTGGTACCGTGGCGGACAGGCTGGAAATAGGGCTAGTTCATGGAAGGAGGCCAGTTGTTGTGCTACGGGGTTTTTTGTTTTGGTTTTTAGACAGTGCCTCTTTTCACATAAAGCAGACAAACAGGGGAGACTCTCTCTCTTTCCCTAATGAGAGGGGGTTTACTGCGTAACTCTTAAAGCCTTCCCAGACTGTGATTTGAGGGTGGGAGCCACCCTCACACAGTGTTACAGAAACACAGTATTTTTAAAGCAGGATTCATTGGAACAGGCAAGTGAACTGAAAGAGCCCACAGCACTCAAGTCACAGTTCCATACATTTGCATTTTTCCTCTCCTCCAGTGAAATATATGACCGCCTCTGGCCACAACAGAAGCCAAAGCACAGGGCTAACTTGGAAAGGCTTGAGCTCCAGCCCAAGTCAGATGAAAACCAGTGAAGATCAGCTGGACCAGGCTCCCAGTTAAGTTACCAGAAGAACATTTGTAACAGGCAGTACCTTGCATTCATGAGGGCAGGTAGTTTCCTAATGACTACTTCAGGCAGAAAGCATAATGCCTTGCAGTAAGAGTTAACAGGACTGGGCTGTTTTAATACTTTACCCTCATCAAACATGGTGAGAGGCCTCCCATGCTGGTAACTCCTATGACCCAGTTAAAAAAGACAGTGACCCAATTCTGTTATGACAGGAATGAAGCTCTTCTAACTTTCTCAAACAAGAACAGTTTCAACTAAACAATTCAATTCCATTAGAAGCAGCCCTTTCACGGAACAGAAATTTGCAAAATTCCTTTTTTATTGCCATCAACTTACCCTTTTATAGCACCATTCATGCCAGCGTATCTTCAAGTACTTTACAAATTAAGAAAGCACATTTAATATAGAATAATTGCCCATATTCAAATTTCCCTCTTGCTTTCAAAGGTAAGAATTCCAACCTCAAACCAGAATGAGACCTTTCCAGTAACCATCTGCACTGTTACGAGCGCTGCTTTCAAGGCAATATTACTCCTAGTAAGAAATGTACAAACTATTTCTCATTTACACTAAACTCCCTTTGTCACTTGAGTAAAAAGGTAATGCAAAAGCGCCATGAAATGCATATAAGCATATTGGAAAGTATCTTTTGTACTTCACAAAAAGATATGTTTGATGAAAGCTGTCTGACAAGACCTTTGCATAGGAGAATCAGGTGCTAAGTGACATACATATCTCACTGCAAGTACGAATATGACAATGTGAAAAGTCAGCCACAAATATGGAGAGGAAGTGCTAATCAGTGCACTTGTGTTTAAAACAAGGAAACAAAGTATTTGCTTTATGTGAAACTTTTTTACTGTTGTGTGAAGTTCTGATTTACACAAATCCTCAACCTGAAGCCTACTAATGATGCAATTTTAGAATCAATTAATTAGATACATGAAGACTTTTCAAACCTACCCTTACAGTACAAAGCAGAGAATGAATTGGGACAGGGGGAAGACAAAAGAACAGGTTAAACAAAATTTCTTCCTCTTTCACCACCAGCTATAACATCTGGCTGTTCAGTACAGGTCACCCCACTGTGATCACACCACCCTTACAGGATCAGAGTTGCATCAGGGGTAAAAGAGCACACAGAGCCATGACAAACAACAAAAACCTCCCGAACCTTAAAATGAAGAGAATTCAACCAGCAACTTCTGCCTCTAGTGAAAATCAACCAGACTTTTACGTGTGTAGCACAGTGCTTGCAATTTGGGAAAGGTATGTTCTGTACCCAAAAAAGAGAGATCTATTTCCCTCAAAAAAACAATTAACAACAAGTTTGAATTTCATTCCGTCTTCCACCACTGAAACTAACTTTCCTTTCTCTAAACAATAAGCTGAATATGGGGCCAAAACTGTAAATAATGAGTTACATAAAGAATTTTTTATAATTCACAAACCATTGATACTAGCATGCTCATTCTCTTAAAAGGTAAAGCATATTCACTTTAAACCACAAATACAGAACTTTATAAGAACACGCACACTTAAAAAAGCTCCACCCCTGCAAATGTTAACACACACAAAACTCCACGTGAAATCTGTAAGTATGCTTCTGCGAATAAAGGTATGTATCTGCTTAGAAGTCACATAAATAGAGTAAAAACACCATTGTTTCTTTCAAAGATTTCAAAAAGACAAATATGGCTTAAGGAAATCAAGAAACCCAAGACACAAAGTGCACAAAGGATGGCCCTGCAAATGAGGCAATCACTGCACAGAGATGCTAGCTAGTAATGTTTCAGGGGATTCATTTTAAATCTGATCGTATGAAGCATTTCTAGTTTACAGCTTCCATCATTAAGTTAAAAACCAAAACCATTTGTGTAACCAAACCGAACACCACCCCCAGCAGCCTTTATCATACGTCTGGACTAAAAAACTTCCGAGCGCACAGAACTCCTCTAGAAATTCTCAGCTGAGTTTGAGCTGATAAACAGTTGCAAGAATGAGTCCCAGAAAAGGGACAGGGAGATGGGTAGCCATGCATGCCTGAGTATTTTCAACTAGAGCAGAAATCCACTCATGTAGGGGTTTCACGAGTTTTTCTGGGGGAAGAGTGAGCACCAAATGTTTTACTAGTGTAATTAAACCCAATTATTTTATCACAGAACTCCCCTAAAATGTCTGAAAATCCATTGCATCTCTTGAACCATCCAACTTGATAGGACTTGTGCTATAGCATTCTAGAAATTTCTAACAAACCAATGAGAACAACAGTGATGCTTAATCCATTCTAGACCAGTTTACGTTTCTTCATGTCACAAGGTCACTTTTTAATTCATTATACCCACAACGTGTGCAGTAAATACGATGAGATTTTAGAAATGAGTGTTAACACCCCAGCCAAAAAGCACAAACAAGACGTCAGAATAGGAGGAAGCACAGCTGTTTATTCAGATCTGAGCTTTTGACACGTTTCTATCTGACCTAAACTTGCCTTGCCAACACAGTAGACTAAGATCTAAGATTGCTGGCTGTGAGCAGGACAGAAGATGTTATCTGAGAGCTGTCATTATACAATTGACTCATATCACCTGAGAAGACCTACAAACTACAAGGCTGGAACATATATTATAAAGCACTTGGTACTCACATACCTCTGTCTATCAACAACGTCAACTCAAACATGAAGTCCTGTGACAACTCAATGCAAAAAGGCTTTTTTTTTTCTTCTTTTTTTATTTTTTTAAATAGACAGGACAACTGAAACAGAATGAAATACTGCCAGAGCTCAAGAGTAACATCCATAAAACCTTACCAAAAAAATTCACTAATTCTTCATATGGCATCTGAGAACACATATATATGATAAAATAACCAGTGTTTGGCTGTATGGGCACCAGTATCACTGCAAATCGGCACAGTAGTTCGAACTAAGGTCATGGCCATATCAAGTCACTCTGAGCCACATTTCCATCCTCAGTACATTGTAGTTAGCAAGAAGAGCATATAAGGCAAGCTTATGGCCATGTTTTTCAGTTTCCACCAAAGACAATTCTCCCTCAACAACACAGGTCTGCTATGGTCTCCTTTACAATGTTCCTGCCCTTTTTCCACTCTGTGTAAAGGATCAAGTGAGATGAAGATCACATCCTTCTTTCCTTTACAAATTGGAAACCCTCCCAGCTATGACCACTCTTTCAAAGCGGCACAGCTGCACTGCGGTACTGATTAAAAGAGGAAGTTTTCCTTGACACCACAAGAGTGACACCCTGGAGACAGTGCTTGTGCAACCTTCTCGTGGGTCTCTGTGCTGTTGATTCCCCTGTCAAAGCTCAGTTGTCAGGATTCAAAAATAAAACTATAGCAGAGTGTTTCATCATTATTTCTCCCCTTCTGCCTCAGCAATAAGACCTGTATTGTAAGGTCTCACAGAAAGGTCTACAGAAAAATAATATATACTTAGTTTGACAGGAGCCTTCCTAGCCCCCACCCCCAAAATGCTACCAAAAGGACCGCATACTCAGAATAAATACATTTTTCTTTTAACACAGTGCTAATTAGAGAAGAAGAAATTGGGTTTGCCACTTTCTCTTCTGAGGATGTCAGCAGCTTCTAAGGACAACACTACTTGTCTCTTCCACTACCTAAATTCAGAGCAACCACAAGCCTGGAATGAGTTGCATGTGAAGGCCGAGGTGAGGTAACATCTTAGCACCTTTCATACATATTCATAAAGAAACAACAATTCTCAGGATTAATACAATGCTGTATATATGTAAAATGCTTCACAAAAATCCTCTTAACACCCCTATTGGGGAGGGAGGTAAAATTTGTTAGTCCTTTTTCACAGAGAAGTGAAGCAACTTGCCCAAAGTCACCCAGTTAAATGGTGTCAAGAGCTGGGACTACAAAAAAGTTAGTTCTCTTGACTCAATCTTCTGCCCTACCCACTAAAGCAGTATTACTTCCCTGCACCTTTGGTAATAACAAAAGGAGGACAGTTCCTTCCCCACCACCCATGAACAAGTTATACCTAGCAAACACCAAGTAATTTCAGAGGAGGAATAAATGAACTCCTATGTAGTTAATTCCAGGAGCTGATCCAGTCCAGGCCTGCCCACAAACAGAAGGAAATTCTTTCACATACACAGGAAGAAGAAAGAAAGAAAAGGAAGAAAGACAAAAGTGAAGTGCTACATTTAGAGTAAAGCTTCGTAATCTCTGAACAGGAGATAAAACAGATTGACCACCCCAAGAACAGAGCTGCCTGAATAGGGACGCAATTTTTAAAGTGCATAAATTTCTTGCTAACCTGACTTACCCTGCAAAGCCTCCAAGGTGTGCTTGTGGCTTTAAATATTTTCTTGTTGCTGCTTTGAAGGCAAGAAGAGACATGATCTCCAAAGCATCCACTGATATGCAGTTGGGGGAGGGGGGAGGAGGAGGAGGTGAATACTGTAACTAGCTGAGAACTGTCAGATTGTGTTTGCCATCAAGGAATGCCATTTCCCAATGCCTGAGTTTAACTCTGGAATGAGATACACGCTGCTGCTGACCCCTCTGCTGACATTCTATAGACTCCCTTATCTCATCAGCCCCTGAGCATCCCATCCTCACTCCTCCGCGTTCATGTTCCCAAACTGTCAATCTCTCTGCAATGACTCACAAGGTTCTGAACCCACCATTCGCCTCTATGAGTCTTACTATTTTTTCATACATGTCCTTCTGGTTTAGATTGAGAGGCGTCTTATTCTTCTTAAACGTTAAAAACAAAATTAAAAAGAATCACTGAAAGCAATATGCCCTCAGCACAACAGCCTCCCTGAGAGCACTGCATACTTCAAAGAAGAAACACAAGAATCTAATTCTGCTCTCCAGTTAGAGTGCTGTAAATTAGGAATAATTCTACTGAAGTCAATCAAGCCATAATCATTATAACAACCACTGTGAGCAAAAGCAAAGCAGGGCCTGCCTGTGGGCAGATTTCAGGAGTGACAATGCATTAGAAAATACATTGCAAGGGTGTATTCAAGTTTAGGTCAGCTTTACAGATTCTCTATGTACTCCCCTTACAACCCACTTAAAACTAGGATTTTCTTTACCTACATTATAATCCTCATCATTATCTATGACGAGTTGTTTATGCATTTACCAGATTAGCTATTCAGAAGCAGTGGTGCAACCACCACCTGTGCATTACTAACACAATTCTGAGGAAGGTGGAGTGGTTCGAGATGGATGCCAACCAAAATTCCAACGCAGGCTTCATTCGTCATACCTACGTGGCATGCATGTATCATCCACTATGGATGGCTTCGGTTCTTTACCTTCTGTCACCTCACAATTCGGATTATCCCATATTAAACCAAAGGCTCACTTAATACGGCATTTTTAAAACCGGTAGAGTTCAGCAATCGGTAATGGAACTGTTTTAATGCCTTCTCATCCAATCCCACTGCACAGAGCAGGAGGAAAAGAACAGAATAAAGTAAGATGGATCTCCCCAAAACATTTATTTGGATGCTTTGATATTCCTTAAGCTACCGAGTAACTTGACCAAAATGGAAAGGGTTAAAGAAAACCTAACATGGTTATTTTTCAGAGCGCGTAGAACCAAACACAAACATGCACATCCATACATTATTGGATTTGCTGGTTTAATCAGCAAGTACCAGTGACTCAATTAGCCTCTTAGCAGTGCCTAAATGCCACTAATTCAGCCCGCTGGCTGCTGCAGCATACATACACAAGCTTGTCCCTTTAGATTTAGCGGTAACAGCACCGCTATTCTTCTCATGACAGCACTAGGGGCCCAGACAGTCTCCTCCTCTCTCTCTCTTTTTCTCTGTTCTGCCAACCACACAGAAAGAAAAGACCCCAGGGCTGACTGTGTGTGAGCGTTGAGTAGGAGGAAAAAGGAAGAGGGAGACACTATTTCTATTCATTTTACAGCTTCATCCATCAAAAGCCTTTCTAAAAAAAAAAAAAAAAATGAAAAATGCATTCCCAGAAGCTCATGGTTTAGAGCAACAGCCTAATAAGGTGTTAAAGAAAAGATACTGACCTAATCTTTAGCAGCCACATCTACTACACAAAAGTTTAACAAATTACAGAAGCTAGGGCTGAAGAACTACTATTTGATTCTATTTAATTCACACCCCATTATTGTTAGTCTGTTCCTTATATTGTTTGTTTTTAGGATAAAGGATAAATCACCAACATGTAAACCATACTTTTAACTGAAACTTTCATACTTTTGGCAATCTCCAATAATAATACCAGTGAACAAACCAACCAACCAACCCCAACTTGCTTTTTCTGTACACTCAACAGCACATTTGTTCAGTTAATTTTTGTGACTCTCCCTTATATAATGACTAATTTTCAGGCAGATTGATTCCCTGGTGAGTTGTTGCACATTGTGCAGCCGTAAAAGCGCTAGTGACAGTCAAAGAAGGTGACAGGAACAGTAGGCTGGTGTTAGGGCAGAAGCCAAAAGGAGTTTCGGCAGCAACTAGGTATATGTCAAATTAAAGTGACCAAGCAACTACACTGCTTGACTCAATATGAACAAAATGTGCTGTCAAAACACAACATGTCAGAACTGAGCCCATCAGATCTATTTTACTTGATGACTATACATAGAATTACAGGTCAGGAGAAACATAGGAGATCCCAGAGGAGGAAAAAACGTTTGCTAATTAACTTAAAGCATGAAAAGCAGAGTATTCTTACCCAGAAAACAGAGCAAAAGACACACGAGCTCTTCTCTCTCTTCCTCATAATCCTTCTCATCACTTAAAAATGAATGCTTATTAAAAAAATGGTCAAAGGTGCATTCACTCTAGGTTTGAGAGCCACAACATTTGCAAAAGAGGCAATATTTCTTTAAATCCCTCCCAGCAGCTTCCCAGCTGACAGTCACTTGGCATCCAAAGGCTAGGTAGGAACTTGGCAACCACACAGGATTTCTACAACAATATTTGCAACATAAAATGAAACAAACAAATAAAAAAGAACACTCCTTTCAAGTACTAGACAGTAAATAGGCCTTGCACTCCCACTCCCCTTTCTTCATTAATATTCAACAGTTTAAAATAAAGATGTACCAAAAAACCACCAGGGAATCCAGGGAATTCATTTAGTCTTCAGTATTTCAGTTCACCAGTCTCTGACTTCCAATCAGCTGAAACCGGAAAGTCATTACTTCAGCTGCAGCCCAGGTCAGAGGAAAGACAAATCTCAAACTCACAAAGCTGCCAGATTTCAGGTTCGGGATCAATGCAAGGTGGGTTTGGAATTACAAGAAGCTAAGGCAAATGCAGTATCTTAATTAAGGAAAACCAAACAACCTGCCCCCAACAAACAAGGACATATACTCAGCTAGCATAAATCAGTGTTTCTTAGTAGAAGCTACTAGATCCACACAGTATGAAAACTGTAAATAGCATGGCAAAAAATTGACCACGTTTCCTATTCTTGTATGTAAACTTGGATACCTCATTTTGAGAGATATTCAACGTATAAATTTTACATATCCTTCACACCTACCACCCAAAATCAATCATGAATACCTAGCTATCGCCTCAATACAAATAGATACTGTCAAGACTATTCCAGAAGCAACACCAGCACAGTCCGTACTACAGAACTCCCTTCCCTGTGCACAAAAGCCCACAGCATCTTTTCTGCACAAAGTAGAGGAAATTGTTGCCACTTCAGGGAACTCCATGGGAAGAGTGTGCAGAGACAATACCCTGCTTGGTGAATCCTAGGAGCCAGGCACAGCTTCTAAAAATGGTCAGATTTGCATAGCAACTCTGCCTGTGTTGCTGTATCCAGTGACCATATCCCCGCTCCTTTCACTGCCTGATAAATCCCTTTACACACTCATAAAGCCAGCTGCTCCCAGAGCACCCCATCTAGCAGAAACTGCTGCTCCTTTTGCAACTTTGGCTTTACAAAAAACAGTAGAGCAAGATAAGCACATCTTTGTAGCATTTTGGGGGTTTTTTTTGTTTGTTTGGGGGTTGGGTTTTTGTTTGGTTGGTTGGGTTTTCTTTTAATAATCAGAGCTCAACCACCCATGGTATAGGTAAACTTCAATGTGAGGAACATGCCACAGAAATTGTAAATTGCAGCCTGATATTCAGTAAAAGCTGCATTTCCCTAAATACTGTAGTGAGCAGGCCAGACAGTTCTAACCAAATGAAGAGAGATCACAATCAGATAAAATGAAACTGAAGACTGTTCAAAAACGTTATCTTGAGTAGGTGATGTTAACTGCAGCTTATGGACATTTTGTCTTCCCTTGTCAGAAAAGCTGGCTTGCTAATTTATGGGCAGAGTGGGAAAAGCAGAGGAATACAGACAGACACAGAATACTTAAAACAGGACTCAGAATGGAGACAAAGCTCCCCTTTCACCTCCTGCTGCTATTTACCATCTGGGATCCTGAAAAGGGAGTGATGGGTAGTTTTGTGATAGGTTTGGCAAGGGGCAGGACATTTAGGATTTTCTATGTGTAACGAGGTCATGTGTCAGCGCCTTCGCAGCACATAGGAACACCATCCAAAAGAAGGTTCAACAAAAGGGTTGCCCTGGCTGAACTGGAAAGAAATTCTATTAAAAATATCCTGGCACCAATGCAGGATCTTAATAAGGTTAATAGTAATAATGAATTTGAAGAAATTGCCTCCAGAACCTAGCTTGGAAAAGCACAGAAAAATGAAGGAATGAACACATCCGATTAAAAAGGTGGATGTTATTTATTATTACATTTTTAGAAGTGGTATGATATTTAAAAGTAAAATGAAAACTCTGAATCACAGCATTTACACTTCTATCTGGAAACCAAACAGGTCAGTTGACTCCATGTGTTTTGTTAACTTTTGCTTTCTTGATCCCCTTACATTGCGATTAGGAAGTAAGACCTCAACAGTATTATATAAGATGTACTGCAACTCTGTGGAAAGGCAGAAGTACTACGTATTACAGTGTTCTTTGACATTTCCACCAATATTTGGGGTTGAGATGGTGGAGATACAGCAAGGACTGAAATCCAAAGTGCAAGAAGCATAGGGGTTTTTTTTCTTTCCTTCTAACATAGCTTTGTTTCACAAAAGCAATTTACAAAAAAGTGGTTACATCAAATGAGGAGTTCTGGTTTAGAAATGTTTCTTCTGTTTTCATAAAAAGAATTATTAATAGGGTGAATTTCCCATCATATGGTGCCACAGTACATCTTCAAACAGGATCCTTTAATCAAAGGACCTGAAGGAAACATGAGCATCCATCCTAGCCTTTTGCCCAGACTGGATGTCTGCTGACTAAAGTGATTCTAACGACACTGCTACTGCAGACTGTAATCTGTGCGTTTAAATTATTTAAAATCTATACACTACAACATGCACAGATGCGAGAACTAATCACTAGAACTAATGCAGTAATTTCTTATCCATGTGTCTCAAATTCCTGGTTGGTAGAAACCCCATTTTCAAGTCTAAAAGCTTTAAACTGAGGATGTCACTACTACACCATCAACTATACAGTGAAGCTAAAGGCAGTTTGTGCGTTGTGGAAGAGAAATGAGCAAAATTTCTAACTGTACTGATGGAAAATGAAAAAGTTCTGTCAGATCCTGAAGAACAGATCCTTTAAAACAATCACTGGATAATACCTGTAAATCTGTGGTACAGTGGACTGTAAGTGAAAAAGTTGTTCTTGTTCCTCCCCAGCCTTTCCTCCATGCATGTACATGCACATGTGCACCGATCCAAAACGGGAGCCAACAAGCAGGAAAAGGAATCACAATCAGCATATTGCTATGAGACACAAACGGATGGACACTTTCAGTCCATCAGAGAAAGGCTCTTCAACGTATCAGAGTTCACGATCGCTCAGTCCCACAGCAATGGAGTCAGACTGCAACAAAAACTCTTTTACCATAAAAGCCATACTACCTATCATCCTAAGAAACTACCGGTGAAGGCATGTAACACCAGATGTACTCCTGAGTGTCCACTTAAGCAAACACTGCTCAGCATCCTGCCACCCAACACTCTTCTTTCCTGACTTCCCAAGTATTCCTGTTGTGTTGTCTTCAAATTGCAGAAATGTGCAGTGGTTGACCATAATGAGAATGGGGTCCTTTAACGAACCATGGGATCACTGACTGCATACTACAGTTGCTCCAAGGAGCAAGCTTCACGTCTGCTTAATAATGGCAGATTTGCATATATAACGTCAGCATACAATGTAAGCAAACTGTCCAAACTCTCAAACCCCTTCACTTATCACCTGACTACTGCCTAGAGATACTTTTAAAGACAGAGGCGGCAGCTGTTTCTCTGAATTTCTATTTAAAACTTCTGCAACATTTAAAACAACGCAGCGGGGAGGTCGGGGAAGCTCTTTGTACCAAAACAGCACTTTCCAAACCAAATGCTGCATTATAGCATGGTGCTTCATGGCTAAACATCCTCCAGATCTTTCATGAGTTATCACTCCTATTTGTTCATGTGCATTTATAGTGGCATCCTGGTATTTGGCAACTTCAGGAGAGGAGGTGGGAAGTGAGGAAGAGAGAAATACCTACAGGCTAAGTGCACAAAAGTTAGCCATGTTTTTCTCTACAGCCAGTAGGCCTGAATGACAACAGATTATAAACTTTGCTTTGCAATTCATATCTGGCTTTGATATTTCTACTATCATAGTGATAAATACTATTTGTTGATGAAAACGGGTATCAGAACAGCAGAACTGCACCCAGTTATACTAAAAATTGCAATGTGCCAGGAATCAGCAGCTAGACCATCTGTTGTGCTGAGCCAGAGGAAGGGAGGGTCACATACTGGTATCTGTCCTGGGATACATTCAAATGTGATTTGGAGTTATTAAGGGAGGAATTTATAGAAATTAATCTCATTTCCTCTGACTCCTAGGTTTTTGCCTTAATTCTACCATTCCCAGAGATTCTCACATTGGGGGCAGGGAGAGGGGGGAATTAAAGAGAGAAAGGGAGGAAGAGAAGAACCAACATCTAGCTGGAGTCTAGATGTTTTAAATCAGATGGTCCTGGGCCAGACTATGGAGGGATCCATTTGAACTCCAAGTATTTTTCTTATGATTTCCCAATCTAGAAAACACACTGAGCCTTTTGAACAAAGTATTTTCTCAAAAATAGTCCTCTTGCTTTGGTTATCAGTTCAAGAATACAAAGCAACCATCAATATAAAACTGAGAAGTAATAAGATATAAAGCTACAGCAATCGATAATCTGTCTTACAGTCTTGATGTACATATGTCATATGAGTGGTGATACAGTAATGGGTGATACCACATCGTTCCATAGCACATTTTCCCACCCTTAATGTTTTAAGATACCAAACACAAGGCCACAAGACAGCACCATCCTGATACATAAATCAGAATGGCAGGGATGGCCTTCTGAGTATCACAGAATTAAATGGTGCCACTCTCACATGCTCAGATATTCCAAATGAGGAGGTGTGAAACAAAAAACCACCACATTTTACACCAGCACACAAGTATTCTTATTTGTATTAATATTGAGTTACTTGCATCACTGCAACGCCACTGACACAGCAACATACTGACATTCTGCAGTGGTGTAGAAAAGCAACTTGTCCAGACAGAATGTGAAACAAAAGCAACCATTTAATATAATGCATGACAACCACATTAGGCTGTTACACAGATACTACTATAATAGTGTCATCTAGCTACAAAGAACAACAAATAAATGGCCTTTCACTCCAAATTTTATGTACAAAAATCCTTAATTTTTTCTTTTTTTAATGTATTGTTCTACTCTTGAGACAATAGTTTTGCTTTGTCCCCACAGCTCTGAAAAGAGGTTTATAAATAGAGACACACATACACAGAAGCAGTACAAAGGTCAAACGCACTGGGCAATACTCAGTATTTGAAAATGTTAAAGCCACCCCCCCGCAAAAAAAAAAAAAATAAAAAAATAATCACAGTTTTGATAGTTCTGTGGGAAAAAAAACTTAGCAAATTTGCAACAAAACTGTTAAGTAATTAAGGCAAGACACTTCACACATGAACTTAAACTGCTAATTAAATCCCCCCTGCTTAATTGACTAGATTTGCATATCATTCAGTGAGGAATGGGAATGGCTTGGGCATTACACAAGCACTTCCTTGTGCAGAAGGCAGCTAAGTAAAATAAACTAAGGGTAATAAGAAAAAAAAAATGACAGTTTTTGAATGAAACAGAGATTTACAACTGAGATTTTAAAAATTTCTTTGTTAAGAAGATTAGAACATAACTGATTCCAATCAGTTACTATTCCAATAGTAATATTCGGAACTACAGCAAATGTTTTACGCCCATGCTAACTACTCCCCTACTTCAACCTGTGATCACTACTGTCTGCTCATATATACAGCTCCCAGTTACTCTCAAAAATGGGTTTACAGGCAAGAGAATCCATTTCTGCTTAAAACACCCAAATATCTTCATTTCAATAACTGTAGGAGAAAAAGTATCAATGTCTGCCCCTCTCTGCCACTAAACTTAGTGTGAATTTAAAGAAAGGTTTGAGAAAACTTTCAGACCGGTAGCAGGGAAAAAAAACCCTTTGACTCTAAGATCAACTAGAATCAAGGAAAACATGCAATTGTCTGCCAGCTACATGGTTCAAAAATGACCCAAAGCGTGCAGGATGAAACTAGTCTGTCAAAAGCCCTGCTCCAAGGATGTCAGATTATGATTTTCTATTTAAGAGGATAAGGATTCAGAGTCAAGAACACAACGTCCCCACAACATAAAATGGACTCATTGTTTCAGGCTGGTTATCAGACACAGGCAGACACTACAGCAAAAGTTAATACCTGCTCACATTTGGAAGGTTACCACTGCAGAAACGATGCTAACGCTCCCCTTTTAAAAAGATGAGATTCTACAGCATTTGAAAATGTTGTGCAAGAAAATGAGTTCAGCATACAAACCAGAAATCTGCTTGGCCTGCAGCAGAGCACTTCCTTCTATCTCTGAATGTCATACTCGTGTGACAGAGATGCTTTTGTGGTTTAAGCGTTGTTATGATTATTACATTATCAACTTTTATCATTTTTGGTTCTCTAAACTAGAAAAATAAAAACAATACAAAAGACATTCAGCTTATTTATCTCGAGGGAAAAGGATTTTATATACAGCCACCGATAAAAACATCAGAACAGTTCTGATGCCTAGAGTTGCACCATTACGAAAATAGGATTACCTGAGATCGTCACCAAGCTTACTACTTGTAAAATATCCTGAAAAAGAGGCCAGTTCTACGAGTTGTTCCTTTTAATAGCCTGCTTTTTCAAGTGAGGCTTCTTATACCAATAATCCAAGAACAAACTTTTTAATCTAACAGCAGCCCCCATTTATTCCAGAAATGGAAACAATCGTGTCTTACAATAGGTACAATCTTACAAACAGCAACAGGAAGGGCCACAGGGTCAGCCTCATGTTGTTCATGCTGGTATAGATGATGCTGATACCACTTCCACACTATCATCAGCTACAACAGAGTCACTGCAGCCTTAAGCCAGTTTAATGTTCTGCATTAGTACTTGCTTCGACAAATAAGACTGAGTAATAAAATGGTAAGAGCTGGGGTGATTGCATCTGCACTATACATTAAGTGGGATTTAACACTCATCATTATTATGATATCTTTAATGAGACAAATACAAGCAAGGGTTTGGTTTTTTGTTTGGCTGGTTGGTTTTTTTACATCCAACTGTTTTTTAATTGATCTCCGGCAGACCTGACCAGGAAGGGGAACGAGGACTGCAGACAACTGAGTATAGTTGCTCTCCATACTTTTTGAGTGTTACAGAAACTTTCCCATCTGATTCTTGATGAACAATCACTGATGCAAAGAAAAGAAAAATTTTCAATACTGGACTCCTCATTCATTGCACAGATTTTACTGCTCCCAGCTGAAGCAACATTAGGTTAAGATCAGAAAAGCTACTTTTTTTCTTTTGCTAGATCACTTGTTAGGCCAAGCAGGAGAAACTTAATTGCAATCAAATTACACACAGCTAATACTGATGTGAGCAACTGAAGAATCGGGGCCATTTTTACATTCAAATCTCACAGAAAGAAGAGAGAAGATTGTAACAAGGTATCTCACGGAGCTCATGACTCTATTGTGGAAGTTGATACCAGATCAGTTGATAGCACATTCCATTCACAGATACCGATAAGGAGATTTTTTTTTTTTTTACCTCAGTTTGTATTAAAAAAAAAAATCCATCCTTTATCTCATTTTTAGGAGGTTCTGTAAGTCTTTGAAACATTAATATTCTCCCTAACAAAGCCAGCAGCTGCTCTGCCAGTCTGTGACATGGATGGTTTTGTTAAAAGGTTTTCATGTGGGGTTTTTTTTTTTTTCCACTTCAGTGTGCTTTGCATATGAAACAGGACATTTCTCCACCCTCCACCCCCATTCCCTCCTAATCCAGAAGGGACCTTACTTCCTCCCTCTCAAACAAGCAGCTCATTCAGCAAAAGGGAAATCCCAAGATGCACTTGGGCAAGAAGCCTACAGAAGGAGCTTGGAAAAAAAAACAAACCAACAAACCAAAAAACAAAAACACCCCCCCCCCCCCCCCCAAAAAAACCCCTACCAGCGTGTCCAAAACAGCAGGAAGAGGAGCAACTGAGATGGTAATTATGAACTTACTTCTGCAAACTACTACTTTAGGACATGGATCTGCCATGCCAGTCATTTAAAAAGTTTTTCCAGGATAGCAATTCAGTTTTGGCCCTACAGTAATATAACCCACAGAACTGCAGTTCTCCCCTGCCAAAAAAGAAATTACAGAAAGCCAGTTTGGAGAATCTTTTACATGATTACTGAGATAGATTTAGTGGGGTGAATTTGGAGCAACTCAATTCTTACTTTGCAATTATAATCTAAAGCAAAATTTCTTTCTAAAATGAAAACAAGAAATCAAACAACCTTTTCTTAGTTAAGAAATGTTTGAAACAGGATGCATCTCCATATTTCTCTTCCATGAGACCTAATGCTTACTTTGTGACATCGAAACTGTCTACAGCAATTAATTCTGATGTCACAGGGGATTATGATTTTGACTGAGGGAGTAAAAAAGTTCAAAGGGGGGGTGTGTCTCATTAGTAAAAGAGATTTTTTTCAAGAAAAACCCCCACAAAAAAATAATACAGCAACTTCAATGTAAGGGTTTTCACATCTGTCAAGATGGGATCCAGCTGCTCTTTAAGAAGAACATGAATGAACCACCCTCTTGGAAACAAAGAAATATATGAAGTTTAGTGTGAATCTACTGAAATGAAATCAAGTTATACTAAGAGAAAACCGCACCAATAAATCAGCCCAGCTAATGAGGGCAAATTTGATAAATTTTTAGAAACCTAAATTATAAATTTGCATGTAAATTCATAACAGTAGAACTTAAATGTAGGAACAGACTTCTGAAAAGATAACCTCCAATGAAATCCCATGAATTACTCTAAATTTTCACTTGTAAAAATCTCAGCAGAATTTAACCCTCAAATTATAACCAGTGAGGAAGAACTTGCTACATTCAGAAGCTATTACAAGTGATTTCCACTCTTAAGATACATTTTGATCAACTTGGACCAAGTCCATTGACTTCACTGTAGTCAAACCACAAAGCAAAACGTTGCCTCAATGACCTTCCCTGAATTAAAGCAAGGCATTAGGTCCAATTATGACTATACTTCAGGGTCTGTTTCAAAGAAGCTCCTATTTCTTCCATTTACTTGAATCAAGTTCCTGGCACAGTATGCATGACAGCACAACTACACTGATGTCAAGTGGATTGCTCTTACTGCATACCAGGCAAAATAAACTGATTGAAGACCCTCAAGGTCTAGACCACAGAGGCATTTAAAACATTACCTCTTCTCTATAATGGTAAAAAGTTAAACCTCATCTACGCATCTATAAATACATAAATATAACTCTACACACTAAAGCAATTCAGTAACCTAACACAAGCTATGGCTGTTTACACAATACTCCGCAATGATACCAGGGGAAGATATTCCTGCTGTCAGCTTCCCCACATACCGTCCCGTCCATTTGTGTTAGTATAGCTTCTCCTATAGCTACACTCAAACTGCTGAAGCTTTACAAACTAAACCAAAATGAAGTGAAACAAAGAGAACACTGCAATCCTTTCTTACCAATTTCTGTCTCATTGACTCATTTTGGTTTTTAAAGACTGGACTGTCCTCTGGTTCATAGAATTAGAAGCCGCTGTCAGAAAAAAAAACCTGAGTCAGTTGTGCAGCACAGCATGGAAACTACAGGTGGGGCAATAATCCATAGGCCGCTATTACTAGTAATCTGGCTGAAATATGAAACCACAGCTCACACTCCAGCTCCTTCCTACTCTTCCAGTGTAGTATGCATGTGTCCCCTAACTGGGAAAAATATATGTAACATTCTTCATCCTGAGCACTGAACTGCTAAGCTCAAAATAAAAAAAAGCGAAGCGTGACGATCTGTACAAATGCAAATGTCCCAAATGCCAAGACTAACGTTTCTAAAACCTAATTCAACTCTTTCATTTCTTAGCTGCAGGCCGTTTACTGCCACTCCTTTTTTCCACCCAAACAAAAGACGAAAGGGATGACTCAAAGCAACTTGAATTTCAAGCTAAAGCCACAAAGCACTGAATGCCTGATCTTTAATATTAAACAGGTGTGCAGATGATATTCATTCAAGCCTCATCACGGCTAGGTTAATTGTTAAAAGAAACTGCAAAAAGACCAAATTTACTTAAAAGACACATCGATAAGTTAACGCTACAAATAAAGATGCAAGTCATATGGTAAATACAAGCAAATAGTAGTTACAGCACTGCCAACTCCCTCTACTCCTTTTCCCCTCCGAATCACTCATTTTTCTTTTTTTTCCCTTTTCATTCACACAATTTTATATAATAAAATTATATAATGATTTTAAATACAAAGTTATATAGTAATAAAAAATAAATTATAATTTTTCTGCCAGAATTTAGTAATATCACACGCACGATCTTTGCTCGAGAATCAACAGGGCTAAAGAAGGGTGATTGAATCCATTATAAAAAAGATTTTCACATAAATATGTTTCTAGAAATTAAATTTTTAGAAAAGGAACTCCTAATTCACTGTGCTGAGGGCCAAGGCCTTTGAACGGTAGTTCTGCATATCCACTGAACAGTCTAATAGAGCACTTTACACCACCTTCACCACTTATATCACTATCTACTGCTGAATATGGTCCAAAGATTACTTGGCTTCACCAGTTTTGCAAAAAACTACACTGTTGTGGCAAAAAAAGAAAAAGGCAAAAAGCCAAACAAAACTAAATCTTTGGATATTTTAGTGCAAGGACTCATTGTATGGCATGTTTCTTATTAGTGAATGAATGGGAACAAAGAAGTATCAATAACGGACCCAATGCTGCAGTCTGTACGCTTTTGAATCTGATTTACTGCTCACAACAGCTCTGCACCACTCTAGATACGTTTATTTCAAAGGAATATTTCTAAATCATACCAGCATGGGTGAGATAATTCACACCCACTGAATAAACCGAAACTGCTAGTGGGGAGTTAAGAATGGTGAATTTTTTTTTTTTCTTGAATGACACTCCATTATCTTTCAACTCAAATAAGTTTTTCAACTGTGGAATAATGGTACTTTAGAGAGCATGCTTAACATATAATTTCATGAGAAATTCTTAACAACGGAAGTGTAAATCTGAAATGCATTACATCAACAAAGGTTACTGAAATCAGACCACACCGTAGCCTTAATATTGTCTATTTTCTGCCTTTCTAGCCCATTACGCTGTATAAAAGCTATAAAACTTATTTTACTGCTATAAATATGTAAACCTGAAAAATCTCGAGGCTTTTTGGTTGGTTTATTTTAAAGACACTTGCCAAAAAAATACAGGACCTAGAGAAATTTTATAGATACAGAGGGGTTTTTAATTATTTAAAGTAATTCACTGCTTCTAATTGGTACTACTACAATCTCTGTTTTAGTAAGCAGCAGGATCCCCATGCAACCTGTATTTTTTAATACTCAGCAGAATTAATTTTGTTAGCTACATCCTGAAAACAGCACCTATAAGCATTATGCATGCAGTCCAAGATACGCAGCACTCCAGTATTACATAATAATAGAAAAGAAAATTACTATCACGATCCCACTTCTGCCATCTGAACTGTATGGACAGCTCTTTGGATCTATGCAGCTCCCCCACTGAAATTGATAAGGGTTGTGTGCATAGGTCAGCTGCCAGATTTTGGACTGCAGGATACAGTCACACAAATGCAGAAGTTCACATTTAAGCAAGAAGTTACTTTGGCCTCTTCAAGTTCAATAAACGCACTTGACTGCAGAGCTTTCTTCTCCTGTGTTAAGTGACACAAAACAGCTTAATTTTGCTGAAAAGCAACAGGAAAGTTTTTGCTAAATGGTCAAAGATTACTAAACGCAGCATTACAGAAATATTTTAGACTCTCTTTCTTCACTGACAGAACTGGGAATCCTCACCATCTTTATCTTCTGTTTAATGGTAATAACGGCAAAAACTTCTTATAAAAGGAGAAAATCTGAAGATTGAAAGAAAACAGGTGGTATTATTGCTGATTTTAACAGTACCACTGGCACATAACACTAATGCAGACATGCATTAAAAATTCCGCAGACCCCCTCCCCAGGAGAGTGTCCGACTGAGTGCCTGGCTGATTCTACTTGGGCATGAAGAATCAGAGCCTGTAACACAGGTGATGTAGGAAGTGGAGGGGGTAGGGGACTTCATAAAAATGCAGGATATGACAGTGAAAAGATATGCAATGGTTTTTCTTTCAACCCTAACAGATGTAGTCCAATTAAGGATGCAAATAAATCACCCTCTGCATTGCGAGTCAGAAAACACATACATAAAAGCTTTCTAAATACATTTCGGTTTAAACTTGCATAATTCTCCCAGTGGAGAAATCATCTTCAACTTATGTAATCCTTAGAAAGAGACATTATTACATACAATTCTGTGCCACTAAGAAACAAGTAAGACACATCTCTAGAAGAGGTGCACCCACACACAATTCATTATATGGGTGTTGAGGGAACAGAGGGGAAAAGCTGTAACAGGGACTTGAAGACCAGACTCTGCTGTTTCCACAGAGACTGATCTGTAACCAAGCTCAAGGGGCTGCTCCCCTTTCACCAGCCAGAACTGTCTGTTATACTTAACCCAGACTTCCGAACACTTGATATCCTGTCTGCTATTTCAATGCCCTTACTCAATGTTTCAGACAGACATTACACAAACTGGCTGGTGAAAAGGGTTGAGAAACCAAGAAGCAATCCAAGTCAATGACCTTATTCTATAAAACGATACCATTGACTGAACAGAGGATGAAGAACAAAGCACAGGGGTACGTCTTCTGAATATAACGCTGAAATCTTCCATAGGAAAGGACAAGCACTAGGCTGTATCTTATTTTGTTAATGTTGCTGCTGTCTTTTAATCCTTAAAGCCTAAGCAATTCTTGTGCTTCCAGTACAACTGATTCTCATACCAAAACAGAAACAGCTTTAATTAAAACCAAAAACAAACAAAAAACCCAACAGAAAACCAAACATAAAAGTCACATTTTCTACAAAGCATGTGCAAAGGTAACTGTACATAAATCAATAAACAACAAAGCCAGAAACCGAGTTATTGATTAGCTCTTTTGCTGTTTATCTCCAGTATACAGAATGATGCTGCAATTTTTACATATACACAGAATCTCTATCCTATGTACGTTTTCCCTGACTTTTTAAATAAGACTGTTAAGACAAGTAAAGACTACTTAACGCAAGTAAGGGTGGCAGAACCTGTCTCATCTAACAGAACGTATGACTATGCGGCTTATCAGGTTGTTTTAATATGCATCCACTGCTTGGAGAAGCCCAATTTTATGTGATAGCAACCAAACCACAGATGGAGCCAATGATAAGAGCTCTACACATGGGAATTCCCATTGGCTTCTGGAAGAGTTCTGTCCATGAAACACTGACAGGATCAGAGCCTGAATTTGTATCAGTGTTTTTGTTACCTCATCCAACCAGAAGTCAAAGCAAAATAATTAGCTCAGTGCAGAGGGGCCAGTGTCTATCAGCCAGCAGGCTTGCCCAATACCAACAAAATAGGCACAGTCAAAGAACTGCACCTGTACCTGGTACAATTCTGAGGCCAAGTTTATGGTCCTTGAATTTGCATCAGAAAAAAGGGCTGGCCCTTATCCCAACTTTAGACATATTTCCTCATCAGTAAAAAAAAAAAAAAATTTGACCAATCCTCAACAAAGGAACAAAAAATCCCACCCTGTTAGATATCTACTGCAACCTTAAAACCCCATCTTGCATGTAGCAACCAGCAGACAAAATCCTTTCAGTCTGAAGCCAGCTCCCAGTTGCAGAAACTACTGCCCCATCCAGTAAGATCCGTCAGGATCAGAGCACCATCAAACGTCTATGAAACCAAAACCTCATTAATAAGCAAAATGAAAATACTGAAGTAGCAGAACTACAGGTTCTGCTGTCAGCTTTAGCACCGTCCTGTAAATGCCAGGTAAGGCCAGGAGCTTAGTGAAGCTACTTTGTCTCAACACCGGTATATCCTGGTTCAGAATCTGTCCCTCTATTCTATGACTGCAAGTACTGCCAGTCAACACATGGGAAGAAGTCTAATACATATACAAGTCTTCTGTGGTTTGTGGGTGAACTGGTTCCAATTACTGTGTCAGCTGATTGCTTGAGTGAGAACTGCAGAACTAGCCCCAAAGCCCCAAACCTTCAAATTAACCTCATATGTTCGAGAAGATATGGGAACAGGTGATTTCAGTAATAATCTGAGTTTGAATCTCTACACTGACAATTAAATGTAAAAGACATACAATACTACACAAGGCATAAATGAGGAAGGTAAGGGACCAGAGCACATCTTTTCAGAACAAACTTGCTTCTCTGTAATTATTTTCCAAGAACACATACTGGCTGTATGAGACACAGAGAGTGGAATAGCATTTTAAAAAGTGGTGCAGATTTAGTAATGTATATTACCTAGATTCAGAAAACATATGCCAACAAACTAGATATTATTTAATAAAATGTATCATTAACACACATAGTATAATTGACAAATTTAAAACAAACCCACACTACATTACTACATTTTAAAGTAATGCTTCCTGTACGTGAAGATCAATTTGAATTAAGTGCTCTATGGCCACTCAGCTAAAATAGATTAGCCTAGTAATTGACAGTATTCTATCGATAGATTCTCTACAATTCAGTCTGTTGCTTTTGTCTAAGCTCTAATTTCTTTCCAAGAACCCCCTGTTGGATTTAGTGTAACTGTTTCATGACAGTTCCCTCTAAATAAGAGTTAACAGTGTCAAGGTCAAAGTTTGCTTTTTAAAAAAAAAAAAAAAAGTGAGAATGAAAAGATTTTCTGGGTCTAAGTACTGTGCACATTGAGACACAATTCTTTGTGCGATGGCAAAGCAGTTTGGCCAGCTAAGCCAGCAATGTAAGTTCCAATCATCAGTTATCACCAGTAATAGGACAACCGGCCCACTCCTTGCTGTAGTCAGTACCATTCAAACCCCTCAACTTTGGCAAAATAACTTTGCTAACAGAAGACAATAACGTGAGTTTTCAATAAGAACGGACAATGCATCTCTTTAGATACCCAAATCTTGCTCAGGCTCAACCACCTAGATGTAGCCCCAAAAGTTCCCCCTGTTCTAGCAGTGTTGAGAATAAAGGAAGGTGTAGATAAGGTACAAGTGGCTGCCAGAATTTTAACCGCTGCATTGTCTAGACATGCTCCGAGCAGCCTCATACAGACGCCTCCAGTTGCTTTTACAACACTGATCTAAATGCGCCTCTCAGCAAGTGAAAACACACCCTCATTGGTCAGTCAGCTCAAGCTAGTGATAAGCATGTTCATATCCTGGCAGAGAGACCAGGTGTTAGGCTCCTAGCACATCCAAAAAATAAACTGTGTTTACATGCATCTTCAAAGCATGCTACTGTTTGGGCAGAACGTACGCCCAAGCCCGAAACCACAGAAATGGAGAAGCAAGCAAGACAGCCCAGACAATGAAGGGAGAGGCAGATGTTTAAATATTTTAGACAGTGATTTTCAAAAGAAGAGATTGCATATAATTCCCTCCCTAATTCAAGAGGACTAAATTCAGGAACTTAGGAACTCTTCTGGGGCAACAGAGAGCCATAGTTGACTCAACATCATTAGATCATTATTCGCAGCATATTCTTTGTCTAACACACATGCACGTACCTGCTTCTTTGTTCTCGATCTACAACATCTATAAAGCTGTTTGCACGCTTGGGAAAAAAAACGCTGACGTCTGCTTAAACACTGACACCTCCTCAGGTACACAGGATTTTGTTTAAGCGTGGTATCGTTTTTGAAGTTCAACTTTTAAGCTGTAAAAGGATTCTGAACTAAACTACTGCCTCAAGACTTCAACATTTTTGTTTTAGGGACTTCAAGTTTTTACTGGAGAATCTCTAATATAATTCTTGAACATCAGGTAAGAGAACAAATGACTTCACTGCTCCATGGAAAAAACAATTGAACCCTCAGTTCTTAGGCAAATTTTTCCAAGAGTATTTATCAAGTCAGTTTGTACCAAAATAATAAATCCATCCAGCTGCCAGAACACTACTGCCTGTGAATAAAATCAGAATCTCTCTGCTTATACCTACCATAGGATATATATACTATTAACAAATAAAGAAGGTTACTACTGCCACAAGGCAGGACTTCAGGATAGAGAAAGATATGCATTCTAGCTCTACTACTGCAGCATTTCAGGTGGCCATAAAGCACAGCACAGCAACCATTGTGCAGCACCTAAAAGTCCACAGCTACCCTACAACTCAGTCAGTACTGCATTATTTCACTTTCAGCCATTTTTGTTCTTTGATTTGGCTGCACACTTGACCTGGCTAAACCTTACTCCAGCTGAGAAAGCTGCATGTTGTGGCAGCACTGGGTTGGTAGGCATTGTGAAATAAAGTGGGAGGCCTTATGTGCTCATTTGTGTGTCAGTACCCAGAATGCTGCTTCTAGCTTCCAGCTACTTCATAGAAGTGCTGCTGGGACTTGAACCGTGGGAACACTGCAGTGCTAGCATGTGTGGGTGTGTTCACACATGTGCAAGGAAAGCTCTCTTATTCTCTTAATGTCTGATCACATACAGTTTTGCTAAAAGTACAGATGTCTGGCACACAGGTAGGAAATATGAAAGCACTGTCAAACGTTGCTCGGTTCAATATTTTAAAAAGAAAAAAAGGGTTCAAAAGGGACAAGAGTCGAACCCACCCTCCTTTACTGGAAATAGCAACCAACAAAGCCTTCAGGCCTGGTTTTTGAACTAATTCAATCATAGAGGAGGCATACTGATGTTAAAAAAGCAGAGCTGTCTGTCACACAGACGGGGAAAGAGAGCGTGAGAGACACACCAAGGCCGTTATCTATACCAGCAAGTGAACACGTAACATGCACCAGCTGCTGAGCTCAAGAAAAAGGCTTTGGCACTGATGATGGATTTCTAGGACCCTGTTTTGCAACCCTGTCAGGTTATTCACATTTTAAATTTCTAGAAATACCCCAGAATGTAATGATTGTGCTCCACGTCAGTAACGGTGGATGAAAAGAGAGACAGGCAGGGAAACAGGATACCAGCTCAAGTAAAAGCCAGGTTGGTGCATGGAGACTCTCAAAGACCAGAGAGCAAACAAAGCAGAAAAAAAAAACGTGCACGAGCATGCAAGAAGGTAGAAAACCCAGTGAAGGATACAGAGGAAAATGGAGAAGTTATCATATGGCTCAAGAAAAGACAGAGCTGTGGGAAGTGGCAGGAAGGTGAAGGAGCTTATGGGAGGTCAGTCACTCATCCAAGGATGAACAGGGAGAATATTAAAAAAAAAAAAAAAAAAAAAAAAATGTTAGTAGAGGGTAAGGGAAGTGGCTGAGGCCTCTATGGTTCCTGCTCTAGCGGGGGCTCCAGCTGTCACAACTCCCTCCCGTTTTTGGTTAAGACCCTTTGCTGACTTCATACACATCTAGACAAAAGATTCTTCTGCAAGTGGCAAGACCAGGCAACATGCATTTTGTTCCACCAACCAGGCTGACTGAGGGACAATGTATCTGCATCTATGTATCCATCTCTTGATACAGACAGATAGATATGCACAATGGATACTTGATGCATATAGAAATATATGTTGGGAATGAAGTATCTAGGTAAAGCTATGCCTTGTAGCAATGCTTTAAAACCACACCAAGAGAAAAAGGGAAAAAAAAAAAAAAAAAAGAGGGAAAAAAGGCAGTTTTGCCAGTACGCTGAATCTGCAACAGGGGCTTGTGCCAACCCAGCTCCTCCATTTAAGTCAGACCCTTAAAAGGCAGAGCTGTGCTGGCAGAAATCTACATACCTCATCACATAAACCTCATGAAGACACACAAAAAGGTCAAAAAACTCACTGCTCCTTAAACAGCCATAAAAATGGTCATATATATTCCATGCTACCAACATACTAACAGAGCCCCAGGGAAAACACAACACACAAAGCAATGTGTACGTACACACACACGTAAATAAATAAATTGGGAAACTGATAAAAAGCCCACTCCTAAAAGTAGAAGACCAAATATCTGACACAGCAGATTACGGCACACAACACACACAAACACCTCTGTATAAAATAGAACAAAGCAATGCAGAGATCTACATCAAAACGGAAGACCACCACAAAGACACATATGCTTCACCCTTTCATCCACAGAGACAGACATACACACACAGAGCCCAACAGACACACAAACCCCACACAGACTGACAGTAATTAACACAAACACACAGACACAGACATGGGACCATCCTTGCATTTCCTTACTAGTCATCTAAACTTTACTCCAGTGTTACTTGCCCCTGGCCACAGTCTACCAGTCTTAGAGCCTGATTAAATCTCACCATAATTATCTGCACACACTGCTACAACACAAATGACCTTAGCATATGATATCCGTTGGCTAAGCCCAATGGAAAAAGACTTCAGAAAAAGGAAGGATAAGCGCACAAAACTCTGCCAGCACTGTCAGGGTCTCAAGACTGCACCACATTAATAGGAGAGCCCTGAAAACAGCTCAAAAGCCTTGAAACTTAAGCCCAGGTCTCCATAGGATGTATGATAAAGCGTTCTTTTTTCTCTACCCCATCGTCTGAGCACACACCACTCTGCTCTTCCCCATCAAGCTCCTTGCCACCTCCCAAATGAACCCATGCAGGAGACTTAACATTTTATGATGACGGATTTTTGGCAAAATTTCTGAGAAATAGATGGCCACAATTTCCTTACATAATTTCTGGAGTCCACTATTAGGTATCCTGAATTCACTCTGCAAGAAGTGCTGCGTTGCATGCAGATTTTGGAGGGCAGGGGAAGAGTGCTTGCCATGTTCTGAACTAGGACCTATTAACGGGTCACCAAAAGTCAGGCAAACCCAAGATTTAGTAGTTGTTTCTTGTTCTCCACCTGCAACCTCACCTGGGGTGTTGGATAAATCGTACAACTGAATAGAATGCCATAAAAGCCTCGTAAGAAAAGGAAAGCACACCTCTACTAACATACATTTTAATCAAACTGTGGAAGTGACCAAGCTAGGGACACAGTACCTTTCTGCATAAGAATGTGGAGATTTCTCGATTTTGCTTCCCAAACAAAGCATGCCCTAGAAAATTCATTTCCTAACACGAAAAATGCCTCCACTTTCAGAGCCATATTCTCCTCTTGCAGACATTCATATACATCTATCCCACCATTCCATCTTAGCACATGACTGACGGAGAATAGACAAGCCATTAAAAACACATCCACCTCCAACCACGGAGATAATGTGGCTCATTACAGCCTAGCTTTGTCACAGCGGTTCTGACACCCAAGCGGGAGGAAAAGGAGGGGTGAGGACAAGAGTTGAAACAGGGGCTAAACATAAGACCAGGAGAGAAACTGGAACTTGAACGAGTGAGACTCGACTCAATCAAAAAAAGGAGAGGCCAATCAAAAGAGTTAACTAGGCCTCTTAGGCTAGCTGTAGGAATTACTGCATTGTTTGCGCAGGATATTTTAAAAACCCCGGGTTTTGTTTGGGCATTTTTGTTGCTTTTTTTATAAATAAAAGCCCTATTTAAGTCTGAGTGTGTGTCTGCCCCCTTAAACAGGTATTTGGTAAGGTAATTAAGAATTTTACTGAACATTCTCAGTGGGCTTTAAACGTTGCTTCTCTTTTTGAGGCTTGTGTCATTGCCCTTCCACTCCAGATACATAAAACCAAAGAAAAGTTCAGAAATCTCTGACAGATGAGGCAGAATCCAACCAACAAACCTGCAGCATAAAACTCAATAGGCAAGAGTTTCCTTTAACCTTATATTGGGGGGGGGGGGGGGAAGGAGCGGAAAGCGAATTGCTCATCCCACAGCCAATTGCACCATCGCCAGCTAGCCAGACATCCTAGTGTCTGTAAGTAAGTCCTCAAGGCCTTGTGGCACTGCTGCCCATTGATCAGGACTGGTGCCAGATGCCAAGGCAGCCTCCCACCCACACACCAGGGATTCTGGGATCTAAAGGCAGCTCAGACTGAAAAAAAAACAAAGGACACCTAAAAAAAAATGTGCTTTAGCTGTCTGGCTCAGCACGGCATGGCATACCTTAAGAAGCTGCTGCAGCTGGCCCTAGACAGATTCGTTTACTGAATGTACACATAATCCAATATACAAAAGCCTGTCTGGTGGGGAGGCTCAGACTCCACAGGGATACTCTAAGAGCAGTAAAGCATCTCCATTCATGTTCCGCACACTTAATCTGAACACCAGTAACCTGCATTACTGTCAGGATTTTTTCTTAGCGGCCACATTTTATTTCAATACAAGCATTTAGACAATTTCACCCCCACCTCCATCCCTGGCGGCATGCAGTTGATCAGAAAATTGTACATATTTGCGTCTGGAGCGATCAGTAACTTACTTTTTTCTGGCTTCTGCCTTGCCTTGAGCCCTAACTGAAGCTCTTAAGACCCAAAATCACATACTTCCTGCTGAAGTCTGGGGTAGCGTGATGGGTTTCAAAGACCAGGTTCCATGTATAGTACGATATGCAAACACACATATATAATTTAAACAAACTCCAACCTGGTCTAGTGGAATGCGTCCTTGCCCACGGCGGGGGGGGGGGGGGGTGGGGGGTGGAACTAGACGATCTTTCAGGTCCCTTCCAACCCAAACCATTCTATGATTCTATATCGTGTTCAGAACACAACCAGAGAAAAAAAGGTGCCATCTCGAACACTGCTCGTCTACATTAACACGTGGTGAGAATTAAGAACTTGATTAGACTGCTAAATGACTCAAAGGAAAAGCAGCTGGTAACAAATTGAGTAGGTCAATAGATGTTACCGAAATTATAGAAAATCCCTTTTCTCCTTGTCCCCCCACCCCCTTTAGAATTAAGAGCATCACTTACCCTGGGGGCTTTCCTCTTGTATTTGTTGTTATAGTCAAATTTTTCTTTCATTTCATCTAAGAGCTGGCCCAGTCTAGCTTTCTCCTCTTTCCCAGTGTAATCCTGGCTGAGGAGGATATAGGATCTCCAGTTTGCAGAGTCAAAGCCCCAGTGGCAAGTCCTGTTTTCCAGCGATTTGTGAGAGTGGACCACAAATTTGTGAGGTGGGTACATAAGCCTGCAGTCCAAGCACTGGATGCACGCTGCGCTGGGGTTACTGTAAAGCTCTGGCACCAAGAGTCCCTTACACTTCCCAAAGCACTCATGATACACCTTGAAGCTCTTCTCTGTAAGCTCCAGCTCAATTGTGCTAGAGAATTCCTTCTTGCAGTGGGGAGGATAGGTGCCACCGTAAAGCAAGGCGTTACAAAGCCTCTCAGCATCAGTTTTAGTGATGAGCCCGCAGGAAGGAGCGGAAAAGGGCAGGATGCCCATGACTTTGAGGATTTCCAGCTGGTCAGCAGTGCACCTGGAGCAGTAAATATGTAGCTCATCACACACCGAATTAATCTGCTGCAGGGAGAAGTCCCTGAGCACCGAGTTCAGGATCTGGGGCAAGCAAAGCCGCTTTTCTCCACCCACCACGAAGCAGGAGATGGTTTCCCCTTCCAGGATGGTCTCGCACCTCTCTGTGGATCTGTCCGAGGGCATGAAGAAGGGACCAGGCATTACCGGCGGAGGCTGGATAGGGGGCAGATGCAGTACAGGTTCTGCTGGGTCTTTGCCATTGTCTTTCTTGTACATCTCCTGTGCCCATCGTGCTGAGAAAGCAGCAGGGCCACCCAGGGAGCTCATAGAGCTCAGATGAAACTGTTCCAAGGTCTTCTGCAGTCCTGGATGAGGCTGGAAGCTGCTTCTACTTACAGTCTCCATTTTTTAGTTTCTATTCCCAAAACAACAAAAATCCCCAGTTATCTTCCACTCTGGTACAAATCCACTTAAGGGATTTTTTTTTAAGAAAAAAATTATGAACAAAATAGAACAACCCACCCTTGTTTTTTTTTTTCCTTCCCACTCAGGTTTAACAATCCACTAACGAATAGGAAATAAATCCTTTTGTATGCGTGTCTCTCTCTTCTGTCTTTTCTGGTGGTTCGTTACAATTTCAAAACCTCCAAGTCTCCAAGCTGCCCCGATGGAGCAGAGAGTCACGGCAAAAAGAGGTCTTCATCCGAGCACTCACCCCCTCAGCCAACCCCCCAGGCAAACCAATCCCGCCTCCCACACCTCCACCACACACACACACACTCACTCACTCACTCACACACACACACGCCACCCACAGAAATACAAAAAGTCTGTGCCACGCTCCCAGCACCAGGGGCTCAAATATGTTCTGGCGGCTGCTGCTTCTCTGCAGTAATCACCCTTCTGTCCATATCCACTGAAAGGAAGGCGCGGGGGAGGAAAGTAAAAAGCAGGAGGAGGAAGAAAGCTTGGTCTGTGGAAGGGAACAACGCAGAAGAAAAGGCCCAAATCTCTGGCACTTCCAAAACGGCGCGGGGGCTTCGGACGGGCAATAAGCAGGCTCCCTTCGCCCTCGTGGTCCCTCAGCTTGATCTGGGAGGACTCCTCGTCTCTCGGTTCGCCTTTCTTCCCTTATTTCTCTCGGTCTTCTCGGCGTGCCGTGGGGAGCCGCGGTAACAGAGCGCACATCCTCCCAGCTCCTCTTTCCAGCAGAGACTGAGAGTGCCTGAGAGCTGAGCTAATGCAGGCTGGCTCAGCCTCCCTCACTCCTCCTCCTCCTCCCCCCGCTCTGTTTGTTGGTGTCTGCCTCAGTCATTGAATCCCAGCCAAGAATGTGACCAACTCCCCAGGCCGGGCTCTTCCAGGAACAGCGGCCGCCTCCCCCCTCCGCTCTGCGCTGAGCTTCTGCACAGGCAGGCGCGCAGCACAGCCCCGGGCGGCAGCGCCGGGGAGGGAGGGTAAACTGCTGGGTTCACAGACCGCCGCGCCGCGAAGGAGGGGCGGTAGGGCGAGGGCTTTTTCCTCTCGCCGCTTGCTTTCTGGACAGCGGTAGAAAGGGAACAAGCGAAAACGCGCCTGCCTCACGCTCGCACGCACACAAAGTGCAAGCACCCCACAAAAAAAAAAAAAAAAAACCAAAACCAAACACGTCCGTCGCCAAACCCGCTTACAGTTCAACTTTGAGCACACGCCCCTGTCTACGAGCAGAAATCGCAGGCACACGGACACGACTGATGGCCGAAAACGGCACACGTCCCGCTAGCACATCCTCGGACGCCCGACGTGGCGAGCCGCGCACCGAATGTACCCAGCGCTGCGTGCACACGCGTTGCCTGCTCTCCACACGCATGTCACACGCCCCGCTCACATGCGACGCCTCTGCGCGCTTAACACGTGGAAGGAGCGTGAGGCGCAACTGCAGCCCGGCCGTGCGGCAGGCAGGGGAGCTGCCCCAGCCCTCCCTGGAAGTAGTCAGGCAAGGGAAAAAACACACGTCTGTCGCAAAGACGGGCAAGTCGCCACCTCTACCTCAACGCCAGGCGACCGGGGGGGGGGGGGGGGGGGGCCGAGGGCGGCGGGCACGGGGACCGCGCGGCGCGGCAGCCCCGGAGACGAGCGCCCTCTACCGAGCGAGGCGCGGCGCGGCGGCGGCTCGGAGCCGAGGAGCCGGCCCCGCGCGGCCGGGGAGCGCTGCGGGCAGAGGGCCGGCGGCCGCTGCGAAGTTCATTAGGATTTTATTACTCGGATCGGGAACGAGGTGCTCTCTAGGCTCTCTTAGTATCGCATTTCAAAGCAAAAAAAAAAAAAAAAAAAAAAAAAGAAATTGGCTTCTCCCTTTTTTCCACGGGCTAGAATCCTAAAAAATATTTCAACCGGCGCTGAGTACGAACGTAAGAAACAAGCTTGAAAGGTTACGTCTGTTATCTCTCAACTCCGTCCGCTGTGCCTGCCAAAAAAAGCCTGGAGAGCAGTTTCACACCAATACAGTTGTTAAAATATTATTCCTAATGCAACAGTAACGTGAAGCACTACGCATAGTATGGAATCCTGCTACACTGAGTGGCGCAGAACTTGCGCGTTCAGATCGTCTCCTCTGAAAGAGTTTACCATTACAGTGTAAGAGCAGAAAAAACGGGTAGATCGGGGCAAAAGAGGAGGAAAAAGCAGACAAATACCCAAACACTGTTTCAAGGAGCACGCAGAAAACAAAAAGGTTGTGATTTACTCAGAATCAATGTCACGGGGCAGGGAACAGAGCAAGCTCTCGTATTTTATTTGTATTTTTATACTCCGAAACCCCAGTCAGAGTAAAGGAAAGAGGTGTCACAGAGTTGCAAAAGAGCTTTGACCGTGCAACTAAATCAGCATCTCTCCAGAGGAACCCACTCTCACATACCCAACCTAGACATCAAGCCTTAAAGGGGAGTTTGGAGAAGGCAAGAACCAAATGCATTGATCCAAGTCATCAGTTATGTCTTCATGTGCTGGGAGAAGACACTTAGAGACTCTTTACCAAACTGCTTTATTACAGAAAGCCATTGGTGGCAGGAAGTACCCTTTCAGTTTCTGTCTATACAACGCACCGCACATGGACTTACTGATCCACGAGCGGAATTTTTAGGCATTACCGCAATACCAAGGTCTAAAGATGTGATCTAACAAATCTAGGCCATACAGTCCTTGTTGATTCCTGATGCTAAAGAGGTTACCACATTAAGAGAAAGCTGGGCTAGGAATATTCTTCACTGAGTAATAGGGGTATCTAAAAGGCTTTAATTGAGAAGAATTTTCAATAATATTCTTCAGTGGCGCCTTTTGATAACATGACAGACATCTATGACGTTCCATCCATTCCATCATTTCCAAACCAAAGGGTGTGCTTTCTTGGAAAAAAACCCCTTCCCACCATTCAGCCTCGTCTTAGAAAAGTTCTGACTACGACAAGGGAGAAGTACTGGCTACTCAATGAAGTCCATTAGGGATACAGCAATCGAACTATCATCAAAGGTACTCGGATACAATGGTGAACAACAGCAGCGTAATTCCCTAGATGGATTTAGTCCCGTTTCAGTCATTACTTTTTTTAACTCACTAAAATATAAATGGTCAGATACACTCAAACACCATGTATGGAGTTCCCGATTCTTTTAAAGAACAAAACTAATGCTTGCAGGAAGTTTGGATAGCAACGGAGAAGCTTCTCAGCTCTTGAAGCTGTTTTTTTTGCACTCCCTCTCCTTTACCCCTTAGAAAGTAAGGACAGTAGTAACTGCAGTTCGTTTTAAGAGAGGTGCCATTTTCCCTTCCCAATGACTCTTTTATGCAAGTAAATCACTGGATGGTGCAACAGATTGTTTATGGGTGGAATTCATAAACGGAATTCCTGAAGCAGAGGGGACTACCAAAAAGACAGGAAGGATGGTCTTGTGGTTAAGACAGAAAACTCAGGACATCTGGGGTCTATTCCCAGATCTCCCACAGACTTCCTGTTGCCTTGGGCAAGTTGTTTAGTCTCTCTGTGCCTCAGTTTCTGTATCTGCAATATCCAGATGGTGACCAATTAGAGTGGCAGCTTCTGAACCTAAATTCAGGACAGGACAGAAACCAATTTTCAGCTCCTGCAGTAACAATACAGTAAAACTTCCATTTCTTTGTATCTCACAGACTCTGCCGAATTAAACGGCAGCAGGACAGGAGAAGGGGGAGCGACGAGAGCTGTCATTTGGGATTAAGGTGGCAGTGGCTTCTGAAGTCTCTGCCTCCCCTGATGATGGACTGTAAGCACTACACGTCTTAAAATCATATTAATCTTTCCCCCAGTAACTGTTTGTCTTACTCCAGTTCCAAAGCCCTCTAGCTGGAGAAGGGAGAGGGGAAAAATATCTCTGAGGAAGGGCCCTAACACCACAGTGTTTTTCTCACTCTCTCCCTCTTCTCCTCCCCCTCTCCATTGGCTTCAAGGCCAACAGCTCCTGGAACACAAACACTCTTGTAAACTTCTGAACCACACAGCCCTATGGTGGGTGGGTGTTTGCTCCCTGCCTGCCAGTTCCAATCCACCCACAGATTCCAAAGGCCCAGAACAAAAAGCAGACTCCATTTTCCATATTTAACAGGCAATTCGTTTCCCTCCCCATCGCCTTCATTTGCAGAACTCGGCGCCTCTCACAAATATTGTGTCCCACCTTTTACGCGTTCCCCAAGTGGAGGGTATCATGTTTATGCATGTGTTTATATAGGCATACGAAAAGTATATTCTAAACGAATTCACCCCAGTCCCCTCTGGTTTTAGATGCCTGCTTAGCCAGGAAGAACTGGGGATTATGAAGGACTGTGCTGCATATTGCAGCTATTTGACAAAACGTTTGGGAAGGGCCTATTGTGAAGATTGTGAAGAAGGAAAGTAAGCGAAAAATAAGTGCGGGTGCAAATGTGACACATCAAAATTCCTACTGTAGCTCACATTAGACTATAAATTCTTTATAGCAGCAAACATCTAAGTTCTCCATGTTTGTACCGCACATATTCATTTCTAATTGTGACATTCTGGTACTGAAGTAAAACAATTTCTGCATGACCAGGATATTTCCTTCCCTCCTTTTCTTTAGAGACTCATCTGTTACAGGTCATCATTTTCATTGATCATTTCCCTTACAATGAAACCAGGGAATGCCGAACTATCCAGAACCTGCAGAATAAGGTTTCAAACTCTCTGTTGAAAGAGACATATATGAGATTCAGAATGTCTTTTTCAATAAAATATTTCAATTTTTCATCAACACACAGATTCCGCTTGCAGACAATTATTTCACAAATGCGTACCAACTTCTTATCTTTTTGGCTAAAACAAATTTTGAAATGCTTATTTTTAAAGCGACCACAATTTTTTGTACATGTTTCTCTTACATATGTACTGAAATAAGTGAATTTTAGAACACCTAAAAAGTCACAAGAAAAAGAAAGTTTCATGAATCAGTCATATTTAAGATGAACCAAACAAAAAATTTCACTGTCTGAGAAGGTCAGCAATGGACTCATGTCGACAAAAATGTTCTCTTTTTTTAATTAATGGAGAAATCAACTATTTACACAAGGCCTTTCAGGCCAAAGAGCTCAGTGAGGTGGCTGGGCCATCTATGGTGTTTACCACCTATCAAGTTCTACCATTTTCTAGGTGAGCTTTGGGATGCTGCACAGCCTTGAAAATCTACCCCCTATACTACACTTTATACAGACTGGTTACAGGTTTGATTTACATACTAATAGCTCATTTATAAGGTTATTTTAAGCTTTTACTGTGCTCCAAGTAGTGGCAAGATCTATTCTGGGAGCAGTAAAAACAAAATTGGTAATTATGAGACTGTAAGTGGGGAGGTGGTATATAGGTAGATGTAAACTTTTTGGAAATTGCTGAGTTACATGAGCTGGCAGTTGGTGAAGATTTCTTAAGATAACCTTGGATAACAGGATAAGCGTGAGGTCATTCCAGTGGGGAATTCCACCCTCAAAAAAAGCACATGGGAAGCAGAGCCAGAACTGAATCTGGGTTCCTCTGGTGTTCCCGAGGCACCCTCTGTGAATCTTACTGCAGTGTTCTGGCTATAGGGAAAATCAGTGGTCACTATTTGGATCAATAAGCTAATGAGCTCAGGGTTTAGTGATCATTTTCTCTTCATAATAAATGCCATTTAGCATTTAGAAGTTACTAACAGGTAAAACAGCAGAACAGCAGCGCATTTCACTTACTGTCTCGAGCCTGATTCAAATAGCAGCAAAAACAAGTAAGTGGAATTTTTTCACTTGCCTGATGGCACAGAACAATGTGCACTTCACCTTGCTGTCCTACCCTCCAGCCCTTTCCACCACTGGCTGAAGAAACAGTCACCTTATCATTTACTGGACTTAATCCTTTCTCTTCTTGGGAGAAAGCATGGATGATTCTAGCTTCCAGAATCCAGTTAGACAGGTACTGAGTGTTTGTAATAACTACCACCACCTTCTAAGGTCCATATGCTGTCTCAGTGCTATTGCAGTGAGTTTCTGAACAATGCAAGAAATGCAGTCTTTTTTTTTTTTTCAGGGAGCCTTAAAGTAAAACTTTTTTGCCACCTAAACATGCCTGAAAAATATTTCCTTTTTTTTTTTATTTTTTTAAGATCATAACTTTGGCTTTATGGCAATAAAGATCAGACCTAAGCTCTTAACATTAAGCACCCAAACAATGGTCTTTACTTCCCATTAGAATATGCAACCAAATCTCTTAGTGATTCCTTAAAGATATGACTTGAAAGATGCGATTTGTAACTGTATGTCTAAGGTAACAGTGCTACAAGACGGTGAGAGTCAAAAAAAATCTAGGCTCTGCCATTCACTCCTTTGAGCCAAATTTTGAAGGTGTTGTGGTTTAAAAGCATAATCCAATGCATAGAGCAAGACTGCAGTCATGCAGCACCTCTACCTTCAGTTGCCCAGTAGCTCGAAAGTCTTGTAGGGTCCAAATCACGGGAAGACTGAGAAAGCAAGTCCAGAGTGAGGACAGAAAAGCAGAGCTCTCCTTTCATAGGTTATTCCCAATCCAGCTATGCTGTGTGGTTTCAGTGAAAATACCCAAGTTGGGTATTTTGAACAACAAAGGCTAAGGAGCTACAGGGCTGACCTCTACCTCCTGGAAGGTAGAACCAGCTTGACTGTGCCACATACAATCTTCTACAGTTTGAGAGAAACTCAAGACCAAGGAATAAACTGAAGAAAAAAATCACAGTGACAGAATTTGGGAATGCTGGAAACATACTCTGAGGCATGTGCACAAAGCAGGCATACGTAAAACAGAAGAGATCTTATCTTCTTCCCTTTTAGCATCCATGACCTGGGCATAGATGATAAAGCAACCTCTCTGTAGGATGCCGCTCCTCTCCAGGGTCTTGCCTCTCCTTTCTGTGCCAAACATACTGGTTTAATATCTGATCTTTTCAGTGAAGGAAGCTAGCTATGCTGTATTTTATGGGTTTTGTTAAGCCAACTGATTATGTTATGATTATGTTAGCAGCTTCTGCCACCACTAAGAAGAGAATCCCATGGATTCAGAAGTCATCGTTATTTTCTTAACCCCATTCACAATTCTCAGCTCCTGTCCAGCTCAGCTCCATAGCCTATCTCCTTCTATATCTTTTACTTCTTTCTAAAGTACAGAACCTCTTGATCAATATACATCTTGTATTCCTCTCTATCCCTGATTCTCAGAAGATAATCATCTAGGATAAGATTTGGCCTTTAAGCTCCGGTTACAGCAACTGATGCCTTTTGCGCCAGAAGTCCCTAGTGCTGGCTAGCATAGCAGCGATCACACTAACACAACTCAGCACGCTATTCAGAACAAAAGCTGTCTGACTCCAGTGAACTTAAGAACTGGCTTGGATCGTCACAGAGTTTGACTAATAGGCATACATCCATGGTTAATATATGTAACGAACACATGACCTGATTAAAACATGGCTTGCTCTCACACCTAAAATTCACATTTAAATGGCAAGAAATCATCAGGCATCCTAGGAAATTTAGGAGGTGAGGGGTTGTTAAAAGCACATGAAAGAGCTCTCCATCTTTTAGAATTTTTTGGTCCCAAGTTGCCTGGTATGTTGCTCAGGGCTGCCCCTCCCACCCACACACTCTGCACCTACATGCCCCAGTGGACGCTGCCAAACACCTAATTTAAAAAAAAAAAACAAACCACAAAAAACCCCATGCTTGCTACTGCCAATAAAAAAAATTAATTTACTGGGAAAAGTCGGAGAAGGGAATACAAGCTGGAACTCTAGGAATTCCCAAAGGAGCTTACAGAATAGTCCTGTTAGGTGACTCAGGGCTGCACAGACTTTTTGTCATTTATATTAACACAGAATCTTTCATTTCTCAGCATATCCAGCAATAAGCAAACAAGGCATGGCATACACATCCAACAGCGGAAAAGATAAGAATACCAAGCCAAAGCCTTGTCCCTGTAAAAAGAGCAACTGAACTGTTGCTATCCACTCTCAGCATTTCCTCCTAGCATGGTTCTTACACAGGCTATTACAAGATAGTTGCTATCACCATTCAAGGGAAGAAAAATCAACACATTTAAGACAAAGTTAAAACTAAGACTTAAGCAAAGCATCTCCCCCAGCTCAGGGCTTATAGCCATCTAGCGTATCCCAAAGCAATCAGTATCAAAGGAAATGAGCGTGCCAACCTTGCACTACAGGAGTTACTGATTAGCAAAACCTCAGCTTTGAGCTTCACCAAAACAAAGTGGGTTAAGTCCCCTCCCTTGCCCTCCCACACACACTCTATCATGCAGAGAAGCTGTGGGAATACTGATTTGATCTACGGCAGCTGCTGTGGTGAGTAAAAGGGCAACAGAGCCGGGCTCTACAGCTAGCATGTATCAACTTGCATGATGGTACAATTAATACTGCCTCATTTCCATTTCACCTGAAACTCATGTGCAACCTTAAGGCCAAACATTCCCTTCCTCAATAGCCTCTCACAGACTCCAGGGAATTCACATCTCTCTTCTGTAATCTCTTCCATCTTTGAGATAATTTCTCATCATCATGGTATCCATACTTTGCAAAAAATATTGATATGCTTAAGTGCAGCTTTGCTAGAAAGACTCTGTAAGACCTTATTATCTGCTAGTTGGGTTACCACTAAGGCTTCTGATTCTAGTCTCTTTTCTCATGTTCTTTGGTACATACTTTACAACAGTTTAAGATCCAAAATCATGGCGGGGAATGAGCCCCATGGTCCGCTTGAAATTTATGGTATCTACCCCTTGTTGTAAAGTGATCCTCTCTCTGCTGGTCTGACATATGAACCTGCAATTTATTTTAAAGGCCTGTGTCTCCTATAAATAACACACAGAGCATTAGGCACTCTATGGAGATAAGTGCTTGCATCATCACTTCAGTAATTCAGAACGTGCTGTCCTAAAAATCTGGAATTTCTACTCCTTTCTCACAAATTCTCATGGGTTGATCTCATATTTATTTTATGTATGGGCTTTCTGAATGAACCTGTGATTAAAGCGTATGCACACCTCATTAGCATAATGAGATTTTTCTTACAAGCATGTAATGAAAAAAACAAATTCATACTGTCATTTTACAGATGTGGAACTGAGGAACAGAGAGGATACACAACCGGCTTAAGGCCACCCTGCAGATCTTTATCAGAATCCAAATCTTTTACCAAGTTAAAATCAACTGCTTTAACTTAATGACTATTTTTTTCTAACAAAACTCCACTGGTATTCCTAGAACTATTCCCAAATGAAATTTATGTGAGAAGAGAATCCAACACTAAAAGATAGGTTTTTGGGCTTTGTTTGTTTTGTCCATAAGAACTCTTTCACAGTCCAATGGACAAGACAGGCTGTTGTTTGAATCAGACACTTCAGACACCTTCAGCCTGGTAGAATCAGGTAAAGAAAGTCCTCCACAAGACTGGTATTCACTGAAGTGCCTGTGACTTAACATTGCCCTATTCTCTTTTTCAGGAAAAGACACTTCACGTTTTAGTTTCTAGACAGCTTAAATTGTCAGACTCGGGTTTATGTAAAGCATTTTCACCTCAAGTTTCTTCAATTTTTAATTAGCTTTGTCAGAAAAAAGGAGTGCAAAAGCTAGCAACAAGAGATGTTAAGGCAGCAGGTTCTCAATATCACGACTCCCGTGCCACTGCAGAAGGACATTTCAGCAGCCTACCGTCTTCTACCAATACAGAGCAGAAAGGCAATTGTAAGCTTTCAGCATGACTTGCATGGGTACTGCTCGAAAGAGCTTACACCATATAGACTTTTAGTGAGTTTCACTTCTGTTTCCAACAGTCCTACACTTTCAGTACTCCCTATGTCTATACGCATAGTACTTTTGTAGATTAGACTCCACTTGTCTTATGTGGCCCTTTGACAAAAACAATGGTCTCCGAAATAATTAGGGTTTAAGATTATTTTAAGCAAGCGATGAACTCATATTCATAACTTTCTATACTATTTGTATAGTTTCTATAGCATTTGTATTAAAAAAAATAATAAACAGTGACTGTGAAAAGAAGGATTGCAGGAAAGGCTGGCCTTGCTTAGATTCCCCTTTTCCATCTCCACCCTTTCAAAAATTTCTACTAGATTTCTTTTTTGCATGCAGCAGCCCTAAGAACGGTACTCTCTCTCTCTCCCTCCTTCCTACTATCCATCATGTAATCCAAAGCCCATCTTGAAGCAATGATCATGTCTGTACTATGCAGACTGCAGCATTACCACTAGGACCCAAGATCCATCAGCTAACATGCCAGCTGGCACCTTTCCCTCCCCTCTGCTTTCTTTCCCTGAGCAGGAGAAACCATTCATTGCCTTCTGGGGCTAGCACTGGACCCACACTGTTCTTAGTAATGAATGCAACCTGTTCTAACGAATGTGAAGCTTATTTGTGAGCGTGGAGCTGCACTCAATTGCCTGACATTTCACATTTCTCACCATAAATCTGGGTAACACTTTATTTTAATTACTGGGACATTTTCTAACTTTTATTGTTTCTGGCAAACACAGGCAAAATGAGCTCATTCATTATATAAGGTATGTGAGCTATTTCTTCAGGGGAAATTGTGTTCTATATTATCCTTGCCATCCAACAAGATGCCATTCACCTCTCTTCTAGATGTCATTAAGTATCACCGAGACTGAGAATAATTAACTAATCTTTTCCTGAGTGACAGAGGGCTTGGAAGGTGATATATCCATCCATCCATCCACCCATCCATTCATCTTTCTGCATTTCTAACACACCCATTAATGTAAGTAACTAAGGGTCAATACATCTCATGCCTTTTTCACATCTCCACTCCAAAATGGGTGTAGATACCACCTTGAGACGGTACAAAGGAAATTCCAAACTGCAAATTTCAGACCCTGATTTGATTTCTCCAAGGTAATTTTGATCTACTTGTGTTACAAAGACCAATACAAGAAACAGCAGGCTGATAAAACTGATGAGCACTGCGTTCCTCAGGAAGATGCTCTGTATTGTGGACTAGGCATCAGAGACTACAGTCAGGGCCCTGGAGAGAACCAAAGGATTTTACAAATGCCTTGAAGCCTCAGTGTAAAAATCCCTTTATATTGCCCCCCCAGCAAAGTTCTATAACTTCACTAAGATGAACAGTATTATAGACTGGAGAGCTTGAACTCTCCTAGCTCTCCAAGGTTAAATCAGTAGATCTGCAGAAAATCACACTCAGCACCTCCAGGCCTTATTTGTCCCACAGCAATCAGTGCCAAATTTCAAATGGAGTCCAAACAAAGATTAAGTTTAGACTCTATCTCCATAAGGATAATTTAGGGCCAAGATGCAGTAGGTGCTGAACACTCTGCAGGCAATATAACCTCTCACTTGTAAAACCAGGCCATAACTTTTCAATTAGTGAATTTAGACTGGACGGGACAAATCATAACTCAGACCACCTCTTTTGACAATTGTTTCAGCTTTAGAAATTGACTCCTGCTCTTGGACTGTGGAGCAATGCCTCTCCCCTTGTCTGTGCATTACATCCCCTCCTCAGACTGTACCTTCCTTGTTCATACTGCTGAGCCTGAGATGATGGAATTGGCCATTTGCCCAGGTGGAGGAAAAAAAAAAAAGCAGTTACTGTAATGGAACGGCTTTCTGACTTTTCTGAATACAGTAAGTGAAAATCCCATGCAGATAGCGCATAGCATGTTTAATGACTCACGCTCCGCATTTTCACCAGGGAAAAATTTCAGGCCTGCACTCAGTTGAAAGATGGAAATTTTTATAAAACTTCCACTGTGGTATGTTACCATCTGTTCAGAAATTAACAAAACCAAAATCTAAGTAAGTAAATTGTTTGATTTTCTTTCTTTCTTTTTCTTGTAGTAAGAGCTTTCTGTTCTATAGATAAGATGTGAAACTAGGGGGGGCGATGTAAGCATATACAATTCAGTACAAAAGAAAAAAAAAATAGAGACTTCAATCTAATTGCTTGCTAGCTTTGGGAAAATTAAAGTCCTGAAAAGTAAACTATTTGATACATTATGGCCATTTTCTCATATAATGATTAGCAGTGTCCTGTATCAGTCAGGGACCGAGAGAATTTTTTGTCTGTAAGCATTAGCATGTTCTTAGCCCAAAAAACCCCTCTAATTTGAACAGCCTCCAAGGTCTTCTGATGAGACAACTTTACTGAAAAAGTGTTCTCTCCCTTGGGAACCAAGCCACTAAGGATTTGGATGAAACGTGTACAATAACACAAAATTTTAAGTTTTGGTTGGCAAAAAAAAAAAAAAAAAAAAAAGAAATTGCAGTCAGCAAATTTTGCCCCTTTCCTTTCTCCTTCATTCTTTCTAATGCTTCATAAAAACACATGACTTTTTCCGCCTGTTTTTAAGCAAGAACATATATTTCTTTATTTTCAGAGTTGAATTCTTGGAACTCATACCATTTTCATTTAGCTATTTTTACCCGCCCTGCTCCTTCCTGTATCCATGGAGTTTCATCAAAACATTGAATTCCAGTCTCTAATGACATAACCTTCCCCTTTCCTTCCTGTTCTCATGTCACCTCTCATTTTCTCACCAGCTCCATAGGCTTCTCTGATTTTTAGACTTTTTCTGCTCTAGGCTTCTTATTTTCTTTATGTACTTTGCAACACCACTGGCCTCTTCTCCGCAGCAGGGAATATTATGAAGTCACAAACTTCTGTGTAAACAAGCAAAGAAAAAAACCCCACCAACTGCCTCAGCTGAGGAGAACACCTTCTCTTCTTCCCTACTCCAGGGAAAAATCTGACTTCAAAGTCCCAGTTTTGAGTTTTGTCTTACATCAGCATCAAACTGGAATGATTTGACTATAATCACTCTATGAGATTCTTATCTGCCATGTTTGGTATAAATCAGCTATAGGACAGCTATAGGGAAATAAACAGAAAGATTGTCATGTAAAGTTGAGACAAAGGGACTGTGACATACGTTTAACAACTCCACTGACTGTATTTAACAATTAAATGTGAGATAAAAGTGCTATTCAATGTATGTCTGAAGTTACTTAATGGATTAACACCACCAAAATATGCATTATAGTCTGGCCCTACAAGATCTTTCCACATGCATACGACACTTTGCTACAGCTGTATATTTCTGCAAGACAGAGAGTTCCTATGGTGTGGGAGTTTTAAGGGTAAAGGTAGGAACAGCAATCTGGCATAAACATTCCTTGTCTTAGAAAAAAATTGAACTGCAAATGGAATTCATTTGCTGATTTGCAGGAACAATGAAGTCAAGCAACAAAACTTAGCAAACCATATTAAAAAGTATTCTCACAAGTATTTTTGCAGGAGGCAGAGGTGTTTATGAACCAAAAAAAGAGGTGTAGAAGTTACAATTGCTCTAGGGCAAATTTTAACTGGTTTCCCTTCCTTATTAGATCTCTCATTCATAAAAAATTGCTAGCTGACTTAGCAGTCATTTCACCACATGGGATTTTAGGTGCTTCTAACCATCTGGATGTATTTTTTCCATTTGTCTAGCTAATTTTCCATTTTCAATTAATTTATCTTAATTTTAGCTCTTTGTCTATACAATTAGAGTTATCTGGAACACCAAGACAAGCCTTTATTTCAGCAGGAGTATGGACAACATATTTGCTCAGAAGCAAAGAATACAAGCTCTAGGCTATCACAGACTCCATTGCCATTCTCAGCTGGCAATACTAAAGAAACTTCTTGATGCTATAAATCATGTTTGATCCTGACACTTTTCCTAATCTGGATCCTGAAAGTTCAGAGTCCTTCCAAAAGGTGTCACTGAAGTTTCCAGTCAGGTTTGCTCTCAGAACACAACATACTCAGATTCAGAGCAACGGCACTAAGTTAATCAATTTGAGCTCTACACTGACAATCTGCCAGGAACCCAAAGCTAAACATAAAACTGAATTCTGTAACGTGTCAGGTGCCCCAAATTTTCATCAAATTCTATGGCTGAGCCGTTGAATGGGATTCAAGGATTAGAACATTAATGTGTACAGAGTTACACCTATCCGTAACTTCCCTGTGGGAATGCAGTGCAGGAAGATTACAAGACTAAGTCAGCAACTTCTGAGTCCTACAGTCTTATCTCTTGGTGCCCAGCTAAGTCTTCTATCAACAGAAAACAGTTGGAAAGCTTTCTACAAAAAGTTATGATCCTGCAAGATTCAGAATATTATTTGCACGATAAGCTGAGAAATTAGGTTTGAAGTCTTTCCTGTGTTTTAAGCCTAAAAAGAAAAGCTTAGTAAGATACAGAAATGCCAAGTTTAGTCGTCTTACACACAGAAAATTAACAGTCTGTTTGGACCAATGCAGATTATTTTGTGCCGGCCTACAGAAGCTCCGTGGGGAGCACAATCAGGTTAAAGAAAGCATGCAAAAGAGAGGTATATGATAGATTTATATTGCCTTTCATTTTTGTTCATACCTAAAAGAGCTCAATGACTAACAATATCAATAATAATGCTTTCTTTGAAATGTTCAGTCTTACCCACACTGGAGTTGTGTATGTTCAGGATTCACCTGCAGTTTATACATATTTAATCTTTTTCATGCCTCCCTTCCCTGCTTACTATACTTGGATCATTGACATTTTTATCAGTTGCAAACAATTACAAAGACACTTGGCATGATGGACTTAAGCAACTTCAGAACTGAATCTCTGATTCTTCCCCAGGTTGGCAAGGACATTTTCAGCAAGTCAATTCTCCCTTCCTTCTTCCATAAAGTGGAAATGCATAATATGACTTCCTTTATTAGAGCTTTACCTGGGGCCACATAAAGACCTGTGTACTACAAGAGGAAACAGTCTACTGGATCATGTTTAGCACCAGAAATAAGAGGACAGCTTTGTCATGACCTACTGTGTTACCTACCTTAAGCAAGTTTTTGTGCCATGTTTATATTCCTTCTCCCACCCATCATCAAAAGGAGCTACCCATTTAAATTGCCTCTGTGAAGAGAGACTTCTCACTCACAGCAGGAAAAACAATGAGGTCCTTAGAAGGGCTGACTAGAAAAAATCAACTAGTTCACATAGATGCTTTGCCATTTTTGCCCAATACCCAATGCTTTTCCTTATGTAATTGATTAATGAAGTCCCTGAAATTCCTCTGGAGATATGCCAGACCACAGATCCTGATCTCATTTTATTTTAATTCTAGGAAAAGCAAGCAAGAAAAAATTGCTTCTAAAAAGTTTCAGCTACTATTCCTGACACTTTGTTCCCACAGACATCTATCCATAACTGAGTAACTAGAAGGTCTGATTGCCTTGTTTTCAGAGGTGGGTGATGAGTTGTGTTTGTTTGCACTGGTCTCAGTCACCCGAGTGAACAGCCGTCCAGATTTTTTTTAATGGATTTTGCTGCTACACAGTTTAAGCAAATAGGAATATGCACTGTTTGTGCAATTTCAAAATCTTATTTGAAAGGGCTTCATGTGCGCTACAGACACTTTCTTATACCTCCACGTTCCCCTTCCTTTCCAGTGCTATGCATTGCACTGCACTGGAACGCTGGCTTCCAAAGGCATCTGAAGTGCCCATGAATCTGTCTAAACAAATACACGGGCAGATAATCTAAACCAGAGCATTTCCATCTGTTGAACCTCTACAAAGCTGACATTTGGTAATGACCATCACCTCCTAAAGTGCAGGCTGCACCTCCAACTGAAGACATTGCCAAGCATATTCTGATTTTCATTTGCAATATTTAACTTGGAAAGGCTCAGTGACAACTGTACAGTAGAAGTTAACAGCCAGTTAGAATTGCTATTAGCATGCCAGCAGGAGGGGGCAGGGGGGGAAATAAGACGAAATTAGCTGTGGTTTGTGAGCAAGGGAGGTCATCTCTGAAAAAATAACATGATCCCAGTGGGATAAACAGTACAGGAGATAAATCAGTAACTGAGCCAATCATGAAATACAGGTTCTGCAAATATTTCACAGAGTAATGGAAGGGGAGCTAAGGAGCAAAACTGTTAGACTGGTTAGATAGAAATACTCAGAGGGAGCGTACAGTCTCTAGAAACATGACACTGGCACAGGGTTGGTGGTCAACTAACTCCAAGGGATTGCTAAATGGAACACAAACCAGCCAATGAAAGATAGTTCACACAAAGTTATGCTTAGGATTTGTGTTGTCAGTGGCTGAGCACAAAGGCCTCTGCACCTCAGCAGAGGAGGTTGTGTAGCGGATGCTCTATAGTAAGTCAAAGGTTACCTGCTTTATCTTGTAAAGTTGAATTTCGTGCTCGCTAAACCCATGCTAATTGTCTTTACTAACATTTGAATTTTTAAGATGATGTTTCACAGACATTGGATTTGGTATAACAAGTTATGCTATTTGAAAGCATAAAGATTTGCCTCATATGTTCTCAACAATGGACTCTGTTACTTAGTGCTCCCAGGTATTACTCACTAGAAATCTAAAGTGCAGAAAGAAATCCAGAAGGTCAATGTAATCAGTAAGATTCTGAAAACTTTCTTCAAAAAGTAAGAGAACCTTGAAAACAGCATACACTTAAGCACATAAAGGAATGGTTTTTGATATACTTTTCATTACACTAAAAAGATTGAAAGACTCTTTCCTTCTTCTTTATTTTCTTCCCAAAAAATGAGTCAGAGAACAGATAAAACCAGCACATTTTCATCACAAAGAGCTGCTCTGACCCCTAATTTATATTAATTGACTCAGGGAAAGAAGAGGAAAATTTCCTAAAAACAAAAGAAAGTAGTAACTGTTAAGTTCAGTGTAAATAAGTAATCAGTTTAGTGTTAAAAACAATCTAGAAATATTTAAGACATGGGCTTCAATACACAACTCATCATGAATGGGATCATACAATCAACATAATCTACCTATTTTTTCCCTATATTCCAGATACTGTGCATAGATCTGTATTACTAATTTAAACAAGTCTGAGCTTGTTCTGTGGGAGTGTTTCATGCCATGTGGCCACAGTACATGTCCACGACATCAAGTTACCCACCTCTAAAACAGGATGGCTGAATGCAGAATGCCTTGTATGAATGGGCTTTGGCTCACAACAGCTCTTGGACCACAGTCAGAAACTGAAACTGCTAGTGGGCCCAGCCAAAACCATGCAAAAGCTCTTTCAACAATATATCCATCTACAATGACGTTCCAGAGCCCAGCAACCTTTCCCTAAACTGGTAACTTACCAGCATACCTGTAGCCTCCGATTTCTTTCTGTACTGCTTGCAGAAGTTTAAAGTTTGGAAGCCACTATGCATATTGGCCATTTCCTGTTGACACAACTAGACAGAAGAGGGGAAACATCTGCAGATGTTGCTGTAACTTAAAGGCTATCACTACACAGCCTGGAAAGACAGAACTATTTCTCATGTGCTTTAACTCACGGGAAACCTCTGGTGCCAACCTGCTTGACGCGGCTTAGCTCAAAGTGGAGGACTAGGTCTGAACTGTCACAGACATCTTAACAACATTCCACAAAATCTTTGAAGAAGTGCTGGAAACAGGAAAAGTACCAATTTACTGAATGAACAGTTAAGGGGTTCTAAGAATGAAAGGCAAGGTAGAATATTTCCACTTCCAAGTACTGAGGTTATTTACCAGCTCAGTAAAGAAGCACCTGGTAGAATATAATGTATAACCTCCATCTAAGGATTTCAACAAGTCCTCCATCAGGGTTTCAAAGCACTTATGAAAGTTATACCCTACTGACAAACTGAGGCAAAAGAAAGAAACAAAGTAACTCTCTCAAAAAAACATAGGACATCTGGATAGAAGCACAGGTTTCCTCTGCTTTTAACCAGTGACGAGTGCACTGCCTCATCAAACCCACACACGTGATGGAAACTCATCAGAATCAAGGATAATTATGCAAGAAAGAGGATACAAGAATGGTAAGACACATTCACCCACCAACTCACTTAAGCCATAACTCAGAACAGGAAGTTTCACAGTCAGACTTTCAATTTCTACACCAAGTTAAATCAAATACATTTAAAAGAAAAAGCCTTGAATGGAAAAAACAGTCTCTTTATGCCACCCGCTACCAGAAGGATTATTGTTCTTGCTTCAAAACTATTTCTGATTTAAAAGCTACTTGAAGTTCAAAATCCAGGCATTGGATTATTTTCTCTCCGTTTGAACTTCTACACAAGAAAACTGAGTAATTTGTACAGTTAGCTAAGCCCCCCCCCCCCCCCAAAAAAAAAGAAAGAAAGAAAAAAGGCAGGGAGGAGGATGGCCACTACTGAATTAAAATAAATTTATGCTGATAGAATAACACTGTCAAAAATCCCACAGGAACAAGCATTTTTAAAAGTCTTAAACCAGGCCTTATATTAATATTTTTTTTCCTCTCTCTAAGGCTTACTTCTCTGATCCACAATAATTTTGGGACCAAGCCTTTGTGTCTTGACATCAATGTTGTTGGTGATATTTTCAGCACAGGAGTTGCTTGAATGTATCACTTATAATGTCCACTATCCTTTTCCTGACACTGGCCACAACCAGCTGCTTCGCAGAAAAGTTTAAGACACTTCAAGAGGCACCAATCCAAAAAAGAAGTGCCTCCTTCACCACCAAGAGTTAAAAGGGTTCTCTTGTTTCCTCTCTGATGTTGCTGCATTTTGTTTTAAAGATCATTACTGTAACAAATCTGGGTGTTCTTGCTATCCATACAAACATCCCATCATTTCTGAATCCTTCCCAACTCTCAACTGTATATCCAGCAGTACACAGTTAAATATATATATATATATATATTTATATATACAAAAAATATGTATTTCTGCTTCATGGTATATGTTATAAGCTCAAGTCTGTGCTTCCACATAGAAAGGGAGCTGAAGCAGTAAGGGTCTGCTTCTGCACTCTCTTTCTCTTTTTTTTCAGTGCATTTATCACCAATGAAGGATATCAGACATGACAGCCCTGGAGACTGAAGTCCTTAGTCTACACAAAAGGTCCAGTTCTGTCAGCAAGAGGGGGGGACTTCACTTTCACACTGTTTCAACAGTATGTTTCAATCAACAATGCCTTGAGAAACTTCCAAGAACCACCAGCAAAAGTCAAAGGAATCAGCATTATTAAGACTAACTAATCAAGGTTCTTTGAGAACTCTTTCTGAGAACTACCAAGGAAACCAATTAAGACCAATTGCATTCGTCATTTAGGCTGGAACACATCTGAGACCATGTAACTGTTTATTTATGGGTCACTTAAAAATAACCCTATAGAAAACAACCATTAAGTTGCTACTAGCACACACTGGATTTGAAACAGCAATTAAAGTTTCTCATTTCATTAGCAAAGGAGTCTGTTAGCAAAGCACACCAGTCCTCACCAAAAGCAAGCTTACAAAAGCTAGGGTGGGAAAAGGGTTACCAACATACATGTTAAAATGTCAACAAAATATGCTGTGCGCTCTGTTCTCTAGAGCGATCTCATTATTATTTTTCCACTAGCAGCAACTCCACAAGTGCACAGGGGTCAGAAAAAGAAATAGAAGCAGTTGTGAAATTGTCCCATCTACTTTTACCATCCACGTGGAAAAACACACAAAAAGAATAACAGGTGTACACTGGGGAAAAAAAACCTAGCTTAAGTCCTTAAACTTCTTTTTTTCATAGTTTTTAAGGATAAGAGTACACTCTGAATGTGTAAGTTCTCCAGAAGCACTGTCTCTTTAAAGTCGGAATGTGACTTTTTTTCACCCATAAGAAAAAGTGCAGTTTCCCAGGTTCTTACTGGAAAGTTTTCTTGGGAAAATATTCATTTCCAAAGCATTTTTTTTACACTTTTGGTTCACTGATTGCATGACTCTTGTAATGCTTTAATAGTGTTTTTACTGCACAAATGTTTGTAATAACCTAATCCATCCTATTTCCTACAGTATCTCCTTTTAAGGATAATTATATCAATATGCTTCTGACATTTTGTAATCCAAACAATTTCTTTTTTCTAGATTTTGTTCTCAGTTGGGTGATTCAAAACAAGAGTTAATTGTATGTTCCTGGCCCTCACAATTTTCTGAAAAAGCTGCTGCACAATAAAACTCAATAAATAACCCCCAAAACATTGGAAACATGGATAATTCTGTGTAGAATTTTGTTAAATTCTCACAGCTTTCTTTTCTAATAAGAGAGTTCAAGATTAGCTATAATCTGATGCATTTTCCAAGACAAAAATCTCATGAATATATTTTGTGTATACCTGCCCTAAGAAAGCTTTCTTTGGTTTGTTTTTTTTTTTCTTAAAAAAAGCTGCAATGGTATGTGTTCTGTGACACGCTAAAAATATATACCCATAATTAAATGCTATTACATATGGCATTTAATAAAGACCCTAACTGTATCTATTTGTGACAGTAAGCTATCCAAGAACCTAAGCAGATTGATTAGGCTTACAGAAGTTTTTTTCAAAAGCTACGTGTGGTTTTCTACAGAGGAGATAATATTGTTCAACCCAATTCTTCCCAACTTCTGCGCTATTTTGCCACAGTCAAGCCTCAAAACTTTTCAGATTATTGGAACTTAGGAATTAATATATTTTATGGTTCCACAGACTGGTTTGGGAACTACTTCTTTATCACTTCAGAGTTTAGCTCCTCCTATCTACCCTAAGGCAAAAATCAGGCCTCCTCTGCTGCCTTTTCTGATGCTCCATTTATAATATAAGCTAGCAAAATAGCTTTAACACGTCTGTTGCACTTGATCCATATTTAGAACATTTTTACTGTAAATGTCTCTAAATTATTAGATTTAATGACAGTGATCATGTCAAACAGGATCTGGTCTTCAACTGTGTAAGGTACCACACTGCCAGTAAGCAGTCCTTCCGCTGATGAGTTTGCAAAATATGGGAGTGATGTAGAGATGAAATGACTCACACGGAGCTAGTCAAAAGGCCAGCTTCAGGACTAGTGACAAAAGCAGGTTTCTCAAAGCAAAGATCAGACTCCATTGTACTTTTGTGCCTCCACATCAAATTAAAAGACAACATTGCAGTCTAACTAGAAACATCTGGCTTTAACGCAGTTATGAGCTTTATTGCTACTTAGACTACAGGCACATTCTAAGACAGTCAAGGAGAATTTTGGTAGGCCTAACATCTATTGTCCTCTCAAAGGTCCTTTGCTTAATACTGAGTGAGGGAAGTGGTAAAGCTGCTTCTTAGCTGTTTATAAAGGAAACCAGAAGATCCTTTGATAAGATGCTATCTTCTTTCCTTCCTCTCACTGTATTCACTGTGCAACAGGGGAATTTTAGCTTTGTGTTCCCTGTCCTATACAGCAATCAAAGGCTCTAAAAGGGACCTCTCTAGCACACCAGATCAGACTATTACCCATTAAGTCTCTTGTTCTTTGTAACACTAGAGATACTTCTGTAACACATCCAATATGTATCTGGTGAAAATTGTTACCAGAATGTTTCAATCTCAAGCTCCCGCTCTCTGTAAATAAGTTACAGAAAGAAGCCAACTGACAGCACTTGACAACACGAAGCATGGTGCCAGAATGCAAACCAATAAAGTTTCTTCTTCTTGAATGTGACAAAATGCTTATTTTAAGCATACTGAGACAATAAAGTGCTGATTAACAAGCAGCGTGTTCTTTAATGAAACTTATGAGTGTGCAGTCTTGTGCTAAATAGAGAAGATGCTGAAGGTATGCAATCACAAGTATGTGAATAGCTCCACATAAAGGTACCAAAAGTTAGCTTTAAACTAACTCACATTAATACCAGTAACAGAATATCTTCAGCTACATGGAGGACTGTCTCAGTGTCATGGACATATTTTTCTGAACTCATTAAGCATAAATACATGTGTAAGGTTTATTTCTCAACTAGCTAGCTTATAGCTGTCTCAGACATATCTATGCTGTCTGTAGTCATGTCTTTCACTGCTACCTTATGCTGGTATAAATGGGTATATTGAGTCTTCAAGGATTGCTAGTGAGTGATTACTTTAGCCTTAGCTAGAAATTATGATACTCTATTCGTAGATAGCCTAATCACATGTTAACACTGTGTTCTGCAGAAATTAATATAGACAAAGCTGAAAATAATACTCACCCACACAGTCTAAAAATAAGCACCAAAATTTCCCCTCCTCGTTTCTTTCTGATTTTTGTTTCCCCTCAGGTGATGACACCATTCTCCTTTCCAGCTCTCCTGAAATGCATCATGTGCTCTGGGTCACCGATGGTACTGGGGATCTTTTTTTTTTTCAATGTTATGTTTTTAATGTTATACTTTTGGGATGTACTGTGTGAGGCAAATCAAGAGTCTGTTTATTAGACCAGAATAAACAACAGAAGATACTGGTTAAACATGGCCTCCAAGAACCAGATACCTAGAAACATATTTAAGCATATAAATAATGTAG